>NC_056733.1:1222177939-1222182939 GCF_019279795.1 Protopterus annectens | reverse complement strand
TGCAAGGCCCACATAAAACAGTAGATGTAAGCAATGTGTACATATACCATACTATGCTGTCTACAGGCCAAGGCCTTCAATTAGTAGAACAGTAGGAACAGCATTTGCCTTCATGATATGCAACAATCAGCAATTACAGATGTAGTTCAGCAGTCTCCAATTACACCCTGTAGTCAAGCCCTAGGGGGAAATGTAGCACTTGTGTTAATGTCACAGTATCTTGTACATAACATTGCTTAACCTAACACCCCACTATCACACTGAATGACTCTCTTCTTAACAGTTATATCACTGTAAAGGTGCCATAGCCTAGATTAATGGCATAGAACCCCCCCCCCCCACATAAAAGGCTGTACAAGGGCAAGGAACACAGTTTACCACACACGCATTTCAGAATATACAAGGGCGCATATGTGTTCACCAGCTGTTGCCCTCATATATATTGACATGGCCCAACAGTTGATATGGGAGTCCATGACACGACTGGGATGATAGCAGTAATGCTAGCGGTAAATAATGATAGGTCATTACCTAACAGCACTTCCTGTATAACAGCAGGACAAAGACTGGCATATATGTGGAAGACAGAGGCAGAAACATAAGGCCATAATTGCATTATTGCTGTTACACACCCTGGGAAATTGCTGGTGTTACAGGATTCATTGCAGCATACCCTTTTGCAGGGATACAACATTGAAATACAAAAGGATGTAGCCATGTACCGGTAGCACGCAAGATACACACTGCCAGTGTCATATCTGACACAGGGCTTGTGTGCTGGATGGACAACACATGATAAGCATAACTCTGCCCAGCAAGAGGTAGGCCCACAGTAGTGACCTATGCAGACAGACTGCAATCCAAGGTACACTAGTATGTACACACACAGACCCTGTAACACCAGTACTATGCAAAGCATTACACAACTCTACCCACAGTCTGTCTGTAGTTCCTGAACCTCCAACAAATATGTGTCCACTCTGAGTGTGCATGTTCTCCTGTAAGGTATTGCTACCTGCTGCCTGTATCACTGATGCCCACACACAGGACAGATGTCCATCACACAGGAAATGTGAAGGGACCACAGCCACATGCTGTAGGGAGTTATAGTGGGTGGTTGCCATGACAGTGGTAATTCAATGTAGTACACATGTATCATTATATATATATATGGCTATCTGGATAGGTATATGTACATATATTTCCACCATATGTCCTGGACATGGAGTGTAGCCATACCCCAGCCCCTACAGTCCCAATGTAGTAGTGCAAGGGGATGTCAGGTATGTATAGCAGGTATATTACTAGACTGTTGCTACTGTCATTGGGATTGTCTTCACAGACATGTTGTGTGTGGATGTTGAAATCTGCTTATAACATGTGTGCCATTGGCTATTGACAGACATCCTATGGAAATCATTGTAATGTACTGCTGCTAGTATGTAATGCCCCTGTGGAATGCAGCAGAGATATTGGCCACTATATATGGAACTTCGGGCACACCCTGTATAGTCCAGAGGTATACACATACTCCTTTAGTACACCACGTGTGTACCATGCCTGACAATATGGATGTAGACAGCCATGTAGATGGGTATAACACATGACGACTGGTATACATTTGGCACCATAGGTGTTGGAGTCACACACTCCTGTCTGGCCTGACACATAATGACTGCTGGTACAGGGATGCCATGGACACATACTACCCACTAGATATTGACATACATCTGTACAGCATCCCACTGGTCTGTCTGACATACATGACATTTAAGGGAGGCCCGGCAGCAGTACATCTGGGAAGTATCTGCACATGACATCCCAATGGTTAAGTACACTATGCTGCTAGGCATGTAACAATGCACTGTGCAGGCTACAGGCAGACTGGCTCAACACTGGCCTACATCTTGTATGGGGGAATGCACATGTACCTGCATATATAGCAGGTTCAACAGCCATGTCACAGCACAGGGTAAGATACACCTGTGTGACAGTGCATTTCCACAACCAATGTGAAAACAGCTACAGCCACATATGGTAGGCTAGCATAATATTACAGTATATGGACTATCTGTTCTACACCATCCTCATATGTGCCAGTCACAGAATGTCTCTACATATACTGGGCTGCTACACAGTTTGGTCTGATGGCTGTCTGTGGTATGGGACATGTCTGTTTATGACCCTACACACATTTATGGCAAAATGGTACCATACAGTGGGGCAGCATGTAATATCTGATAGAAGGGGAGCTAGGACAATGACATCTACCACAGACTGTATACAGGCTAAAGTACATATTAACAATACACACACTGCCGACATTCACCATCACTAAACAGACCTCAGTACTGTACAAACATCCACAGAATGTCCAGCTTATGTCATGAAATATAACCCTACTCTACATGACATGTGTAGCAATCTGATATATCACTGGTTTGTCATCAGATATGATGACACTATTTATGGCGTACAGCACATATGCACCACTTCATGCACGCCATATGTACAAACATTGACAGTGGTGTGACTGACAGCACATACACAGGGCCAGTATAGAAATGTTGCTGTGATAACCTTGTATATTTTCCATTGTAACGGTGTTTGTTGCAACATATGTCCTATGAGGGATATGATGTCAGTAACTGTCACAGCCTTCACCATCTACAGACTGCATTCCTCACATTACCGTCTGCTTTCCACAGAGAGATGCACTGTGGATAACACATGAAACCATAGGCACAACACTGCCCAGTCTGCAGATGATCCTGCAGATGGGGATTCCTCATATGCATGGAACTGACATGGCAGGTATTACTACATGTATGACAGGCATATCCAGACAAACACTATTAAACCAAAATTACACCAAATGCAGTATAGCAGCACTTACAGTCTGTAGTCAGGTCAGGCACATCCCCCTCCTGTTTGTTGACCTATTTCCTCAATGTATGTTGCTGGAAGTAAATCCCCAATCCATCTGAGATGCTGTTTGCCAAACAACAGATCAAGGTCTACTCTCAGTGACTGAAAAGACCCAACACCACCACGATGTTCCTAGGTATTGAAATGTGTTTCCATGCAATTGGCTATGGGATTGTTACCACAGCTGTTCCACATGCAATCAGCTAGGTGAGGGCTGCAATTCATGCAGAGGCCATCAGCTGATCATGAGCATCACATAAAATACACATGCTGCTGCCTATGCAAGGCAGGTGTGGGTCTCCACATCCACCAGACAGGGAGTGGGGGAGGCAGACAGAGGCAAATACATGTCAGGGAGGGGTGGAAGTGCAAAACTGAAGCATGTTTGTGTCACACACCTACTAGCACAGGGTACCAAACCCCTGACATCTATGTAGTGCTATCACAGTTTGATGCACTTATTGGATGCACCACATGGGTTACCCGATGTGGAGTACTCAGAACATATATGTGAGGGTGAGTGAAGTCTGCAATAGGGATACAGTAGATATACGGTAGGTGTCGTACATGTGCCTGTCTGCATGAACAGGTGCCAGCATAAACACAGGCACACACACACAAGGATGGACACACATTGACACACTTGGCAGGGCCAGGAGTGCAACTAATCACTAGTGGGATTGCCACAACGCATCAATGTGCAGGAATCACATGCACCACACAGGTCATACGGAGGCCGTATGGGCAAAGAGTAAGAGGAGATGTCAGACAGACAGCATGCTTCAGTATGTCCTGGGGGTTGTAGTGAGTGTGGATGTGGACATAGGCACCATACAACACACACACATGGACACACAGGGTGCCAGTTCTGACATGCATGGGTGCATGTCTATACAGGTGTGTGGTGGTCAACTGTATAAGTTTAGGTGATGGGTATACCTTGGCATCCGTCCACATGACAATGGTCTGCATTGGGGCTCAGGCCTGTAGTTACTGCATCTGCCCACACAGGTGGGTATTGCATCCTCCATCCAGTCACCTGGGTGACTGTTGTGTGTGGCCAATGCTGTACACCACATGCCATGTATGTGTTCCTTAGTCCATGACATGGATGGTGTCTGGGATGTGCACACCTTACACATGCATGTACAGTGACATGTGGAACTGTACCTGGGGTGTCTGGCCCATGTTGTAAACACAAATTATCATCGGATGTGCCTGTCTTGCCCACCTGTGGCAGGAATTGGTACTGGGCAGCAGGTTTACCTTTCACCTACATTGATGGCATGCCATCAGCATTCCCTGATGTCAGTGTCATCTGTCCATACAGGACATGTTGTCAGGGGTAGTATGTCCGTTGTGAGTCACATGTGAAGGCACCACAGGTGGTGCAGGTGTCCATTGGGGAACATGGTAGATGTGCACTGTCTGCATGTACATGCACATTGGACAGATGGGCAGGGTGACATGCCCTCTGTAACCCACTGCTATCACTGCATAGCTACTATCAGTGGCCAATATACAGTGTACTACCCACATATTGGCTGCTGCCTAGGCATGCATGTTCATATGACACATAGGTTGAGTGTGTGCTCTGGGTAATAGGTGGGTTGCTAACTTGGATTGTTTGACCTTGATGTCACATGTATGGGTATGTCTTTGCACCCCAGCCTCCCAGATAATATACATTTGTTATCCCTGTATGGTTGACATTGTGATATGTAGTAGGGCCACCATAAAATATATTAGCAAAACCCCCTCCACAATGCCCACACTCACCTCTACATAGGATAGAGGTTACAAACACACACACACACACACACACACACACACACACACACACACACACACACACACACACACACACACACACACACACACACACCTGTCATATCTGGGAGTAAAACCCCTTCCTAACTACTTTATTACACTACAGCACTACACAGTTATAGTATGCACCACTGACATTACTGGAGTACTATATCCCCAAAGGTGTATTTCACAGTGAAACTGACATGTGTGAGTACAGAACCCCTGACCAAGGTCTATATTACACTAAACAGGGAAAAGGG
>NC_056733.1:1222163050-1222177439 GCF_019279795.1 Protopterus annectens | reverse complement strand
TATTTTCAGTTTATTTTATTATTTTCCCGTGATCCCATTTGCACAATGCTGCCCTATGCTTAAACAGCTGAGATCGGCGAAAAAAAAAATTAAAGTTGTTTTATTTATTTTTTAAACAGTTTGCAATGCCAGTGGCCTTCTACATGGCCATTGGCATGCTTCCTCAATAATATGTAGCCTTTATTTGGAGCTGTCATTGCTCTGTTTTGGAATTTGCAGAAATGTACTTGGTTAGTAATTGAGTACATTTCTGCAGATTACACTTGTCTTGCACAGACTATTGCAAGCTTCCTGGATTGCAATATCACCTCCTTTGCATGGATTTCTCCAGCAAATTAGGTGATTTGCTTACCAGGGCTTAGTCCGTGCAAGATTAGTGCTGGAGCTCTCATGCACACCCCTGCCAGCTGTTCCTGGCTCGCACAGCAGACATATTGCCTGTGTGAGCTACTGCACTCATCTTGCACTCCGTGCAGCTTTTGAGAATCCGGGGGAGTGTATACACAGAACAGCAATCTCCCTGCAGTAATTACTTACTTTTCACTTGGCAGTTATAACTCAAACTGAAAGCACATTACATAACTCTAAAACAAATCCATCTTAACCTGAAGCTTTATTAGGCTTTAAGGATTTAATACAGGTCAACAACTCATATCTGTTGACAAAGGTAATCAATGTCTGATACTGAAAGTCTGCTAACTGCAATAACTGAGTTTTTCTCATTGATGAATGAATTATCCACTCTTCAGCAAAGACCACCCTATAAAGCTGGTGTACAAGTAAAGGTTAGATTCTCTAGTAGGAAAAAATAAACCACTCATCTACGGGTCTTTCAAAACTGTTGCTGTTTACCCTTGCTATTTCAGCTATTCATTTGGTACTTTGTCCACCATAGTAGCAATTTTAGTCTCTATGGTGTACAGGCATAGATGATGTATTACTCACACCTGGATACCCACTTCACTTCTACATCTAGTGTTCTCTGCATCCAGTTCTGTAATTTATAACTATCCCATCTAAATCATCAAAGAGATCCAGTTCCTCAACTGAGCATATAAGAATAATTTCAAAATGTCCTAAATGAGCTCAGGTAATACTGTAGTATTCACATGTGATTCCAAAGAAAGGTGAGTAAGCTCCTTTTGAAGTCCTGAAAGTTGTATGTAGAGACTTATTAGTCTCTTGAGGGTATTAGTCAAGTCATTCATATCTTTCTGTTCTGGTAGATGTTAAGCCCTATTTCCATCTATTACAACCAGAGAGAGCCAGGAACATAAATTTACAGGATGACCATCTATCAACCATGTACATAATAATATAAATTTGATCTATTGTTGGCCAAATTGGGCAGCCACGGTGGTGCAGCGGTTAGCGTTGCTGCCTCACATATGAATCCTTAAAGGATTTAATAAAGAATGAAATGCTACAGACTTCCAGCATAAAATGGTTTCTTCTCATTTGTTTGACTCTAGTAATAAAAATGAATAGCTACATACTTCAAACCCATTTATATTCATTTTCGTAAGTTTGGCAACACTAAACTGAACGTGTTTAAACAAAACTATATCACAGCACCTGATTCCAAAGTGAAATAATACTCTGTCTGGCTTTGCTGGGATTTAGAACTCTTTGATGTTTAAGGAAAGGGTCTATATTACAATATCAAATAGAACAAATGTCGGACTTGCCGAAATATCGAAAGTGCTGTTCATCGAGTTCTGATTTGTGGGATTGGGGTGCAGTGGAGATCAGGAATTTTGCCCTTTCCTCACTGTAGTGTGGTCTCAGAGTTGGTATTTATAATTAGGGGGGGCTCAGCCCCCCACAAAACCAAGTTATTTGAATGGCACTTTCAATATTTCGGCCATTCACCCTTCATTCTGTTCAATATTATAATATAGACCCTAAAGAAATAATGAAGAGAGGTCATTGTGAAAGAACAATATAAATTAAATGTTATTGTATTGTCTTCATAGGTTCTTACTAAGCTCATGGCCAAAAGAGACGATCAAGAAGCTGAGCAATGTCACTCCCTATTGGTGGAAAATTTGCCGTACCCCCCATTAAGTAGACTTTCTTCACATATTATTGTCAAAATTTTGTGACCAGCCATACAGTCAGTCATCCAGACTGATTTTAATGGTTGCAAAGGAAATACTCTGTTGATGGCTAAGGGCAGCCTAATCCAGAAACAGGGTATATGTTCACTTAGGTATTTCTCTTAACAACGAGTCTTGTTGATGTGTTGGTGTAGATTTAGGTTTCTAGAATGAGTGTTTGCTATAACTGGTTCTGTTTAAGTGAAGGAGTTCAAAGAGTGGCAGATCATTCTTATCACAGAAAGCTAAGCAGAGATCACCTCTCAGGAGCCTGTATGACACTGAGTCGAAAGAGACAGAGCTTTTAGCCTGTCAGAGTAATTAACGGTACTATGGCCTGACATATTTTCAGTAAGGAAACAGTGAGATCTCTCAAGCTGGTGTAAGTGTTTGTTGAGGTCAATGACAAGGCTCCTTATTCAAATGTTGGCACTCAAAATGTCAAGTGATGAAAAGTCAAAAAAGACAGTAAGTCCAGAGAAGAGCAAATCTCAAAAATTGCTCTTCTCCTTAAAGCATCTGTTTTTTTTTGGGGGGGGGGTCCCCACACTCCATTCTCATGTGGTGGGCAACCTTCCTATACCTTATGAACTTATACCTACCAACTCCAAGATCATCATACATCAAAGAAAAGGGAATATTCAGAGAAATGGCATCTTGGACTTTGTATATACACGTCCAATCTCTCAGTCATTCAGTTTCCAGTTTTGGGACTCCCTCTCCAGCAGGTCCTTACATTTCAAATCATTACACAATGATGGGCATAATAGGGGATGAATAAAGTGGGATTATAACTTCATTGGCCCTTGAAGTGATGCATGAAGGGTAAATTATGTAAGAGAATGATTTTCTAACCACCATAGACAGATGGTGGTGAAAGAACACTATTATCAATGCATGTCCCTGAGCCCCTGATGATTGTGTCAAATTTAAGTAGAATTGTATCTAAAAGTTTAGCACTAATAATGCTAGATTCACCAAAGGAAACTATGCTGCATTTCTTGGTGTTAAGGCTAAGCCACAATTAATACACCAAACATTCCTCTGGCCCAGCCCTTGCTGGAGAAGTTGAGAATCAGAATGGCATTTGATAACATCCACCAGTTTGCAGTCATCAGCAAAGATGGTTAACCAAAGACCCTTGATATTGGCATTTATGTCAGAAATATATTTAGCAAAGAAGAGGGGTCCAAGGAAAGAGTTTTGTGGAACATCACTAATGACTTTTCCCTGTCTACAACAAATACCCCAAACTTAATGGTATGGGTTCTGCCAAACAGTCAGTCACCAATCAAGTGAACTCTCTATTGATTCCCTACTATTTTTATGATTCCCACCACGCAGATGAAAATCTGACCATAGCACCTATACATCTACTGCCAAACCTGTCTACCCTAATCTATTTACAAAAATGCAGATTCCCATCACATTTTGACAAAGTATTGTTAAAATGCTGACCCTTCCAGCCTAGAAAGAGAAAGAGAAAGAAAGTGTCTGGTACCTTCTAACCATATACCACACTCTGCCCTTGCTGTTCTTCCCTAGTCAACCCAGCAGTTGTCTGCTGAGATTGTGACCTTCTGTTTATCAGGTTACCTTATTCACAACCTTCACTAATTTTGTGATGGTAAAAAATATCAGTAAAAGGACCACTGACCCTCCCTTCAACCTTATACCTATCATTCTCACTATGCTCTACCTTTTCCAGAAAATGATTCCATCATCCCTAGGGGAAATACTCTACTACAGCTCAAAAAATATAAATAAATAATAGGAATAAGTGACAGGGAAGAGTCGAAGTTGAAAACTGGAAACACTCAGCCTGCCAAACTTCTATACCTGCCAAAACTAGTAATGCTGATAATAATGATAATAATAATAATAATAATAATAATAATAATAATAATAATAATAATAATAATAATAATAGCCACTTGGAGAATGTACATTTTATAAATGATCATTCCCAGCAACATCAATTGCCTTCCCTTTTAGAAATAGATTTCTAAAAGTAGTGCATACAGCTGCCCTAGGAAATATCTATCTATCTATCTATCTATCTATCTATCTATCTATCTATCTATCTATCTATCTATCTATCTATCTATCTGTCTGTCTGTCTGTCTGTCCATCTATCTATCTATCTATCTATCTATCTATCTATCTATCTATCTATCTATCTATCTATCTATCTCTCTATCTATTTATCTATCTATATCTCTATCTAACTGTCTATCTATCTATCTATCTATCTATCTATCTATCTATCTATCTATCTATCTATCCATCTATCTGTCTAGATATTGACAAATGATAGATGGACATAAAAGCAAAGCACAGAACTTTGAATTGAGGTACAATATTTTTTTTCAGTTTTAGGGTGGGTAGGACATCACCCTCCCATAAGGAGAAACAATAGGCCACAGAGGAAAACTGGTACTTGTGAGCAACAAAGCTGCTAGCTAAGAATCCTAAAAAAAAATCAGAAATAAACAGGCGCTGTCAACAAGCTCATCTGACACATTAGAATAATTAAGCAATTATAACTTGTTTAGAGAGCAAAACCTCTTTATTGAAAAGCAAGTAGATGTGCACTTTTGCCCTTGAAAGAGCTTCATCAAATCAAAATCCATTTAACATGATATGTAGTATTTATCTGCTTTAACACAGACACCACTGTCAATTCACTTAAGCTGGAGTCATAAATGCATGATATAGGCTGTTCATTCAAGCTACAATAGGAAAAGTCTCATCTTTCATACCTGCTCTGAATATTTACTTCTATTGGTGGCTAATAGGGTATAGATTATGGGATGTATTCCTGTCCAATGTGGCTGGTGCCTAATTGATGTGAACACTTTATATAAATCTTGTCCCTGGAAATGTATAATTATTAGTGCATCATTGTATCTGTTATGTGATAAGTAGATGCTATTTTCCATATTTAGATGGGACAACAAGTACCAAAAAATATGTGACAACCTATGCCTTGCTGACCCTCTTCAACCACAACATTGATGAGTGGATGGGAAACCACAAATTTGTCCCGGTGTTCCACCTGTGTCCCTCATTGACAGGGATGACAAGTGCTGACTGAGGTTTCTTTTTAGAAAAAACTCTTGGCTAGGGTTGTAAGGGCCCCAGGGCCATTAGCCTAGTAACCTCCTATGATCCTTAAACAACTTAAAATCCTAAAGGATGAATCATAATTGCAGCTAAAATTATATTGTAGTAATTGTAACTGCAGATAGCACAAACATATGTATTGTTTAGTAAAGTTAACCATATGAATGTGCTTTATGCCATTGTACTGTTCTACACTGACCTAATGAAGCCTCATCTACTTATTGGTAGTTAGATGAAAACACTTTAGACTGCTGAGTTTATTATGTTGTTCTTTTTACTTACCTGCATCAGTTTCAGGAACAGGGGGCATCATTGTTTAATTCCTTTATTCAGACTAACTTATTGATATATATATATATATATATATATATATATATATATATATATATATATATGTATATATATATATATATATATATATATATATATATATATAAAGACCAGTTTTAATAATTTTTTAGAATCTACATATAATTTATATATGATATTAATAAATTCTTCAGGGCAATCTAAAACATTGTTAACATTTTAAATAAATAATTCCAACTGACTGAATCAGATGCCCTCTCAATATCAAGACTTACTGAAGACAATTCTTGTCTGTATGTTTACCTAGATCTCTATCAGACGACTGAGTTTTCAGAAACAAAAAATTCATATCGGTGAGAAGATATGATTGAATTTCTTAAAACTGAAAGCTTTTGAATGGAGAACATGAGACAGTAAGTATTGAGAAATGTAATGTTCTCCTTAATGTAGTGCAATCTTGTAGTTGGTATATATAATTTACAGGCATTGTGGGAGGTGCAGTCCTACACATGAGGGGTGCAGGGGGGCTTTCACTCCTGCAAAAATTAAAAAAAGAGAGATTTTTGTGTGTGTGTTTTTTTAATGTTCGAGTTTTCAGAAATTACATCATATTATCTTGCCAATATGAATTTCGAGTTTCTGAAAACTCAATCAACTGACATACATACATTTAACTGTATCTAAACCCATAATCAGTATCCTGATATTATCATAAGTCAGCATGTGAATAATTAACCCAGTCTAATCTTTTTTTATAATAATGTCCCTGACATTCTTTAGTATCAAAGTATAGTAGTGACTATCTTGTAGTCAGTGTTAAGAAGAGATATTGGTCTATTTGAAGAAATAAGATTCTTATGTTTCCCCTGTTTAAGAACTGAGGAAATTTATAAATACTTCATAATGGTGGTGCTAAGTTGGAATTCTGAATTAATAGAAATTTATGGTAATAATATTTAGTGCAAATAGTTTGTATATTTCTACAATCAATCTATCTACACAGAGTGATTTATCATTTTAAATATTTTAATATAATATTTAATTTCTGGTAGTGAAGTTGAATTATTAATAGATGCTATTTGATGCTCATTATGCTTTATGTCAATATTTCCCTTCAAAAAATCATAATGTCCTTGCTCTCTATACAGTTACCTACTTTTTTATTTAGATCATCATAAAGGTTTTAAAATATTTGTAACAATTTATCTCCCACTGAGGTTTCTTTTCTGTGTGTGGGTCTAAATGCTATTAATTTGAGTTTTCATTTTCTTGACTTTGCTTCTACTGTCAAGTCTATGTAGAGTTTTTGGAGACAGTGTATAATTCTGTAGCTTAAGTCTTTCAAGGGTCAGTTCAGTTTTATGAGTAAAATGTCTTCTGGTATTAAGCTGTTAAACATTTGATGATCTCAATACTATTAGTTACTCCTCAGTCAGCTTTCTGTAAATCTTGTATAATTATTTCTTTGTTTCATCCCCTTAATTTATTTCTATACCACTTACTCATCTTACCACTATGTATCTTAAAGAATCCCAGCATTACACTGTTAAATATATTATTAACTAACAAATTTGCTTATTTAATTATTCATGTTAAATAAGGTATAATCCTGTGTAAAATATTGAGTTACCATCTGATAATGAGCATTAGATTTTTATGAACTTTAAGCGTACTGAGTTGTGATCTGATAATGGGCATGAGCTGTTATGAAAATGACTTACTTTATTCAATAATTCTATAGAAGTATAAATTCTATCAGTACATGCTTGTGTACCACAAATGTATGAATAATGATTGTAGAAAAGGGAAGTACTTTCAAATTTAATGATTAAAGTTTTGTAATTATTGTTTGATAATCACATACCTAAGACTTTGGCAGAGATCACTTTTCTGGGATTTAATATACAGTTTAAGTCTCCTGTTAAATTAATTCTACTCATCCATGTACTTTGCAATATCTCTAAATAATCTCTTACAAACTTCATTGCTATTCTCAGTGTCCAATAAAAGTTTGCTAGACAATATAAATAATTATTGCATACCAATGACTGTATTTAATATCTTTGACATGATCTGAGATCTCTTCCACAAAATAGTCCTGTCTCTTTTTCTCAAAAAGAATGCATCGATAGTGTCATAGTCAATGCTATTAAGAAAATGATCATCCTTTTTTATTAAATGTGTGTTTTGTTAAAATAGTGTCTCCTTTCTTCACCTTTAAATATCTTTTTAGATCTCTCCTTTTATTGCCAGTGCATAACTGTATATATATTAATACACATAGTATTTAATTAATTCATGTTTTCTACTGACAGAGAGCAGATTCTCATTTCAGGTGCTGGGAATAGCCATATTCATACATTTAGTGACAGTTATAAAGAAAATAAAAATAATCAAATGCCCGTCCATGTCTAACATCAAAAATGATAAATAATACAATAATTTTAAAACTGAATTTAAGCTACTAGCTCCAGCTACCCCAAATCATAGAAACACGCTCCTAACTTGTCTACATATATATATATATATATATATATATATATATATATATATATATATATATGTGTATATATATATATATATATATGTGTGTGTGTGTGTGTGTGTGTGTGTGTGTGTGTGTGTATATATATATATATATATATATATATATATATATAGAGAGAGAGAGAGAGGGCGAGAGAGAGAGTTTCACTTCAGAATGTCGAGTTACTGGAAACTCGAACTTCATATGGTCGAGACCATATGATTGAGTTTTCAGAAACTCAAAATTGTGAAGTTTTGATAAAAAGACTTTAATTTAGTTGAAAATAAGTTTTTACAGGGGGGGGGCAAGTTCCCCTGCACCCTTCCTACTTAAATATACCATCTCTGTGATCACACTACAGCAAGGAAATGGGAAATCTCCCATTCTGTGCTTCTGCATACAGAGCAGAATGGGAGAGTTCCCTTTTCCCCACTGTAGCGCAATCTCAGAGTTGGCATATTTAAGTAGGGGGGTGTGAGTGGTGCACAGAAATGTTGTGTTTGTCTTTTTTTTTTTTTATTTCACTTCACAATTTCGAGATTTTAAAAACTCGATCATATGGTCTTGACCATATGAAGTTCAAGTTTTCAGTAATTCGACATTCTGAAGTGAAACCATCTATATATATATATATATATATATATAGAGAGAGAGAGAGAGAGAGAGAAGTTAACAAGCCCATTTTTATGTAATATTTATCTTAGTTCTAGCCATAGTTACTATAACATAAACATGTACAAATATAAGTATTTGATCCATTACCATAACCAGAACTGAATCAATAACCTAATATTATTAAAAACAATTATACATCTATTAGTATAGATAATGAGCATTTCACTATTAAAAAGATATAGTGAAAGAAATCTAATAAATAAATACTTTTAAATTTACACAATGTGCTTAATACAAATAACTTTGATTTCCAAAAAAACACCATGCTTTAAGGTTGTCTTTGTGATACTATCAATGTAAGCCTAATAGACGAGACAAATGCTTAAAAAATGTAAATGCTAAGAAGCATCTATATTTCATGTTAATAGATGAGAATTTCAAGTTTCACTTTCTGATAGTTAAACAAAAATAACTGCTCAATATAATTATTAGTTTATCACTAACAAGTATTAAAATGCTGCAAATTATTTATCTTTTAAATAGTTGCTAGAGGTTGATCTTAAATATAAAGGCTAAATTATTTTTATAGGTTATACAATTGGAGAAAGAGTTCTACTTAAATGTAATTCTCCTTGCTTTGTTTGCTTTAAATATTGCATGCAAGGCATCTAATGCATTGTTTCCTGTAGCACTGCCTCCTAAGGCTCATAAAATTTGGTCTTCTGTTGATTGAATTAAGTGATTATTATTTTTTATTAGAAGACGTTCACAGAGACCTATATATTCCTGTACAGCAGTAATAACTGAATTAACAACTTTAATTAGGTAAATAAAAAAAATAATGAGCAAAATATAGCCACACTTACGTCACAAAGTTGAAAGCTCAAACCCTGAAATATATTCACTCTTAACATCAACCCAAAATAAACTGCAAATAATAAAACATTTAATCTGTAAATCATACAAAGTCTCTCTTTATACATCTATTATCTCAAAGGAGAAGGAAAAACTGGAAACAGTCACAGCATTGCTGCTACAAAGCTCTTCTGCCATACATTGCATTTACTTAACAATGCAATGACTTGAGTCATTCAAGATTATTTGACAAAATATTAATTTTAATCAAAGTAGAAACAGAAAGCTAAACCATAATAGGGACTTTAAAGGAGTGTTAAACAATCAGGTTTTTACCTATATTAAATTAATTTTATATATTAAACAAATGCACAGAGTGAGCCTCAGCTGATAAGTGGCTGGAGAATGAAGAAGGATACTTACAACTCAGCATTACCTTCTTTATCATTTTCTTCTTTACTCCTTTCTTTTTCCCAATTACAAACTCTTAGCTTAATAGCTTAGCTAGATACATGAAATTGTAATATATTTTTGGTCAACACAGGTTCTATAAAATGCCACTTGTTCTTTTAATTCTTTCTCTTTGTATTGGATTTCTCCAAGTCTTTTTACTTTGTCTTTTATGTGATATGGCATTCTCATCCAGTCCATATCTCTGGAAATATTAAGCAGTTTGTTGTACTAAATGTATGATGATGCCTCCTCTGGTGTATAAGACATTTTTGTTCCGTCTACTAACATAATTATAACTCTGGCTGGAAATAAAAGTCTGACTCTAATTATGTGCTTCTTCAGTTCTTTAATGAGGGTTAAGCATGCTTTGGTTGAATAATAATTGTCAAACCTAAAAAGATTCTCTCCTATTTTAATTTCTGGGATTGGCCAAGTCATGTCTAGTACCAAGTCCTTTTTCAAATTAGACACAAACTTTTTAATACTAGAACATGGAGGCGCATTTTCTTTCTTTGAAAAAAGAAAAAGACCTGTGTGCCCTCTCAATGCCAAAGGAGAGGGCTTCTGTAAGTTTAGATTTTTTTGTAATCAAGTGGTGAGGATGTGATCATGTAGTCTCCTTATATTTCTGAAGTATCCTATGTATTCTTACATTATTTCCTCTCATTCTGTTTTATATATTGTCTATTTTTTCACTTAGCCAATGATTTTGTTTTAGTAAAAAAATCAATATAGGATTCACCTTCTAAGATTGTACCTCCGTGGTCATTTAACACCATGTCCATACTATTGTATTATTCACTATGCTGCTTTATATGGTTATCCAGCATGTCTATTTATTTTTCGGACTCCTCTTTAAAAATGTGTATTTTTGTATCAGTATATAACTTTTAACTTATAAGTCTTGCATACTTGTCACCAGTAATTCTCTTTCTTTGTTTATTGCTGAATCTCAAACACTGACTTTTGAGTAGCTGTTATTTATTTTACCTTGATTTGTATACGCCCTGTTTTCCCATGAATTATTATTTATACTACTTTGATTCACTGAAAACTCGTTTCACTGAATTTCAAAACACTCAAACCAAATCACTAAAAGTTCAAATCACTGAAAACTCATTTCACTGAATCACATTTCACTGAATATAAGTACTGTTGGGCAAATAAAACATATATGCCCTTTTCCCCACTGTAGTGTGATCCTGGAGTTAGTATATATAGTTAAGGGGGGGTGTTGTGGGCACAGCCCCCCACCTACTTTTGGTTTTATTTTGTAAGCTTTCAGTGAAATGAGATTCATAAATATAAAAGCTAAATAGGTGAAAGGCTATTTTCCCCACCCCCACCCCAATGAGGGGGACTGTATCCCGCATACCCCCCAAACTATATATATATATATATATATATATATATATATATGTATATGTATATATATATATATATATATATATATATATATATATATATATATATATATATATATATATGTCTTAAAACCTGATTGCCTCGTGGTTTTGGCATCTTTTCAGATGTGTTAGCTGTTGGTGAATAACCCACCAAGAGGAGAAAACGCTGAGAGAAGAAAGGAGCCACTTTTGAGATTTTAAGTATTTTTCTTCAGATTATTTGTTAAGATGTCTGCATTGCCGCCTACTTTTTGGCATTTTCCAGCTTGCTAAACTTGATATCTGTATTATAAACTGTATTTAGAACACTTCTAGACCCTGTTTACTGCATTTCCTGTGTTGCACTTATTTTAAAATTGTTTTTTTCTTAAAACTTGCATTTTACCTGTGTCTGGCCTAGCACTCAAGTGTGGGGTCATTTATTGCACTGTTCTAACTTGTTGCTACTTGTGTATCTCTGCTATCTTTAAACAAAAAAAAAAAAAAAAAATCTTGCTTTTTTCCCACTTTCTGAAATTTGAAAAAAGTTCAGTTATAAATTTGCTGTTCTGAACTGTTTGTAAGTTTCTTGGAGGCCATTGCTTGTTTGGGCTAAAGGGAAGTCTCTGTGTTCATCAGTGGCAGTGGTAAACACTAAACAGCCTGCCTGCCCCTGTGAGAGTGGTTACTGCCTAGAAACTGTAGTTTTATTGACAATTTTGGGTCAATTCCATGCTCCTTGATCCCCCTCTCTTAAAACCCTCTTTTGCACGTTTTTTATACATAGCGCAACATCGGGCAGTGCCGCTTGATCAGGTTTAAACTATTCCTGGCTCCACAAAGTCTGCTCTTCACTTTTTCCTTAGAACTGTTCCAAATCTCAAAGTAAGCACTCTATTTTCCTTCTAAAACCCAGCAGTAGCTAGGATAAGTGTCTTATAAGTAAGCACTAATAAACTAAAGCACTACACCCTCTTATACTCCCTTTAAGTACTTGGCTCCCTATTGGTCCTTTTTGATCAAGTTAAAAAATAATTCCTTATACTATTCTGGCATGTCCAAAAGTCAGTTTCAGGTTTACTCTCCAGTCCAGCTGGTGAATAGGGGAATCTAGAGGCAATGTTACAACTGCCTTATGTACACAGACCACCCTCTCCTCTTCCCAACAAGCTCAAATATATGTGAGAGATGCAACTATATAGCCAAACTGGAGGCTGAGCTCTCTCAACATAGTACTGGCATGGTCAGTCTGGAGGAGAAGGTAATCACACACACCACAAATCCAGTCTCACATAGACCTATCGCAACAGCAAACCAAACACATAAACACAAAAAAAATACTCGGAGGCTCTAAATAAAAATGTGCCCAAGCAACAGAGACCTCCAAAGCAGACATCCAAGCAACTGCTACCCCACAACAATACCCATGTATCACATAGTTCACAAAGTCAGTGTGCCACACAGTCACAGCCCTTAAGGCTAAACAACACACCTAATACACTTGTAATAGGTGACTCTATTGTCAGACACACTGATGTCCCTGTCACCAGGCTGAACAAGGAGAAGGTCACTGTAAGCTGCCTGTCGGGTGCCAGGATCCGCCACATAACACAAGCACTCAGGTCACTCCAAAGCAATTACAAATATGACTCCGTCATTGTCCATGCTGGCATGAATGACTTGAGACGTACCTCCCTGGATTACATGAAAAGAGAAATAGAGGAGCTCTCTGATCATGTGGCCCAGGCCGGTATGACCCTGACCTTGAATAGCATCTTACCCTCACCAAGAATGATACCACAGTATAAAGACAAAATGATCAATTTCAACAATTGGATAAAGTATTGATGTCACTCAAAGGGGATCCAGTGTCTGTCAGCCTGGGATGACATGCTTGACAAGCCACATTGCTTCGCTAGGGACGACTTGCACCTCTCACCCCTGGGTTTTCGAATACTGGCCAAGGCTCTTGCCACCCCCATAGTGCCTTTTTTAGGCAAGGCTCAAAAGTCAAACCTACCTCCTTAGACAACACAAGGAAAAGGAAACTAAGGGTAATGCTGCTCAACACCAGAAATCTAAACCTCAAGATCCATGCACTCGAGGCTCTCCTCAGTATGGAGAATATCGATATCTGGGCAGTAACAGAAACCTGGTTCAAGGCTCCCGAGAGCACCCCAGCACTACCAGGCTATACCTCATACCATGCTTTTCGGCCCCAAAACTTGGACTGAACCACAAGAGGAGGGGGAGTATCCATATTCATCAAAGATACCCATACCTCCAGGCTAGTGGCACTGCACGAAGCATCTGAGACCATCCATGTGCGACTAACAGTGGGCAAAACTGCCTTCCAGTTTGTAGCCTGCTACAGACCACCCTCCCAAACTCAGGAACCCCACTCGGCTTTCCTGAAGACACTGGAGAATATGAAGGTCTCTCCAAACTCCATTATATTGGGTGACTTTAACTACCCAAACATAGACTGGGAGCACTACACAAGCCCCAACACCCTAGCCCAACGTTTCCTAGAATTTATAAACTCAAATGCTATGGAACAACTGGTCACCACTCCCACAAGAGGGGAAAACATACTGGACCTGATCATCACCAACATGGGGACTCTATGTTCCATATCAGAGGTATACCCCTCATGGGTAAGATCTGACCATAAATTATTCACTATGGACATCCATATCCCGTCCCCACCCCCAGCCAAGGAAACCATGGTGAAGAACTTCTCAAAAGCAAACTTCCCACTTCTCAAAACTGAGGTAAAATCCTTCAAAGCCCCAGGGTAAGTGGAAAATATGGCCCAAACCGCAGAATCCTTTACAAACGCATTCTATGGATACCTACAGGAATGCATGGATCGTGCTATCCCAAATAAAACCAAGACACACTCCTCCAAAGTCAGGAGACCTGTCTGGTGGACCCCAGCCATAAATAAGCTGTACAACAGAAGGAGGAAGCTACTACATGATAGAGCAAAATCCCTGAAAGGGAAGGCAACTCTGATC
>NC_056733.1:1222058050-1222160550 GCF_019279795.1 Protopterus annectens | reverse complement strand
CACAGACATAGACCACCCACACACACTACATTTTTTTACTTTCTAAACATGACCACAAAAAATACCAAAACAATCAGATTGATGTCCAAAGCTCTCACATACCCATAAAACCTCCTCCTCTGGGAAGCGGAAGCCAAATATGTTACTTAATATGTTAATTCTGTGGTTGTATAAAGCATTGCAAAAGTTCACAAAGCATCCTAGTCCACACTTTGATTCATCACACATTTGCATGCAATGAATCAGATGTCAATGTAATACTTAGTGAAATGAGAGTTGACAAAATGAAATATTACAAACAAAAATACATTCCACTTTATTGCTGTATTTAGACTGCAGCACATTGGTCCATTAGCCAGTCTGACAAAATAAATTCCAGATATTACACTATATTAATTTTATTTTATTTTGCATTTGTATACAAGGGTGGTAAACTTATCACAACTGACCATTTGCTGGTACAATCTGGGTGAAATGGGTCTCCTTCAGTAGATCGAACTTTTACAAGTTTGAAGCTCATATGGTTGAGGCCATATGATCAAACTTGTAAAAGTTTGATCAAATTGAATGGAGATCCACGTACAGTGCAGAATGGGAATATTTCTCTTTTCCACAATCTAGTGGGATCTTGGAGTTGTTATATTTAAGTAGTGGGTGTGGGGGGTGCAAGGGGGTGCCCCGTTACAGATGTCTAGTTTTGTTTTTTGTGTTTTTCTTTCTTTTTTCTTCAGTGTTCGAACTTTTACAAGTTCGATCATATGGTCACGGCCATATGAGCTTCGGACTTGTAAAAGTTTGATCTACTGAAGTAGATCTGGGTGAAACATATCACAATAAATAATAGAAAGGCAGTAAGCTACACATTTCAAAAACACACACACAAAAAAAAAAAACAGAACAGAAAGTAATAATTCATAGCAAAAGCTGTGCAGTAGCTGTTAAAAGATGTAGCAACAATTATTTCCTAGGTAAGTACTTGGATAGCTGCTCTTGTTGGACATTTTAAGTCCAGACAATTTCTTTTGGTGAGAATCAAAGCCTGTACCTTTTGCCTGTGAGACAAACAGCTTAATCAATATGTTAACCACCAAACATATAATAATGTTAATGTTTTCAACCAGGTAGGCCCACTGGACAAATAACCCTTTTTGCAGGGTAACCTTGGATCAGCATCTAATTAAGTGACTTGTGAGAGTTCACACAGCTGGCAAATGAGGGAATCAAACCTTGTACTACATGAATTACAGCTCACAGTCTTAACTCTCTGTGCCAACTGCACTACATGAATTACAGCTCACAGTCTTAACTCTCTGTGCCAGCTGCACTACATGAATTATAGCTCACAGTCTTAACTCTCTGTGCCAACTGCCAGATTACAATAAAAAAGCAATTCTTACAATTCTCATGATTTTATTTGCAGTGGGTTAATGAGAATTAAGTTAATTAAGAAGATATATTTCATAATAAGATTATTAAAGCAGTACAAAATACATTTAAAAATCCTTTTATCTTCTGATGTGTAGGATATCGTGTATCCAGCACACAGCTGGCAGCCCATATTTGAATTAAATATAGAACAAACAACTTAAAAGTTTCTTACATTCTGTTTTCCACTTTTATGTACTTTTATGTTTGTTCTTTTTCATAGATTTACTTGACCTGACATTTAGTGCAAGTGTATGGAAAAAAAGGAGCATAAAGCATCAAAAAAGAGGAAAAAGAACATGCAAGGACCATTTAGGTACCTCAAAGGCATCACTATAGAATAATAGCACCGAAGCCAAATATACTAAGTAGCCAAATGAAGGAATTTCATTTGTTAGGATGTGTGATGGATGTCTGAAATTATCTAATGGAAGAAAAGTAATACAGCCAGAAACAGTAACTGGCATCAGTAATTCAAGGGCGAACTTAAGGTAACCCCTAAAAATGTAACATTGTGTAAAACAATGTATTTATGAACACCAGTATAGTATATCTAAAGCCAATCACACTAATGCCCTGGCTAGACATGTTATGGTGTACCCTGATCATCTTATATCTAAAGCCAATCACACTAATGCCCTGGCTAGACATGTTATGGTGTACCCTGATCACAATATATCTAAAGCAGGGTTGCCACATTTCCAGCAACCCAGGTAGGGACAAAAAAAAATAGAAGGTCTCTCACGAAAAAAAAAAAGGTCTTCGGCAACTGAAGACCAAAAAAAAAAAAAAAAAAGGTCTTCGGCAACTGAAGACCAAAAAAAAAAAAAAAAAAAGGTCTTTAATGCGGAACACATTCATTCCGCATTAAAGAACTCAGCTAGCTCACCAACAGGCATCAGCAGGCCGACAGAAAAACACTGCAGATGAAAACAACCTCTGATTATGTTAAAAATAAAGTCAAGGGAAAACATTACTTATTTGGCCTTCTGCAAAACCTACTAATTACTGTGCAACAAAGGGATGAGAAAAAAAAAAATCTGTGTTTCATAGCTGTATAGCTCATACTGATGGGTGAATTCAGGCATCCTCCTGACAAGTTCCAGCTGACTTGTTAAGCTTCCAAGACAACAAGCAGCACCCTGTTCAAACCTGCTTTGGGCTGGACACCAGCAGGGATTAATTACAATTGGAGTAAAAAAGACTATTTCCACTATATTTTGGCAAGTTATGTCAAACAGTATTTCTTCTGCTGCATATCCTGAAGACACGACCATGCTTACCTAAAATAAATATAAAAAATGTAATCATTCAGCATCTACCAGAGATTACAATGATCCTCTCACCCTTCTCTACATTACTTAGCCTGCATACATACTTGGTCTGCGACTTCAAATTATAAAGGGAAAGGAAGAGGAAATACCTGATTGTGTGTTTAGGCAAAGCAAAGGCATCTCTTATGCCTACAAAGAGATTCTTATTTACAATGAAGCATTCTTATATCTAAAATATGGATTTTCTTTGTAGATAAGGCCTGACAGCCCTGCTAATCTATACAAAATATATCGCACAAGATGTAGGTCCGACTTGCTAACAGCTATTCCTCCAAAATATATCGCACAAGATGTAGGTCCGACTTGCTAACAGCTATTCATCTACCCCTTCCGAACTCTTCAAAAGGATGACCTTATCACTGCAACATGCATTTTTGAATTTGTTCATTTATTTATTTATTACCTTAATGCCCTTTCAGGAAAGCTGTTCCAATCGTTCACCACCCTTTCTCGGAAGCAACATTTTTGTGTACACCCCTTGTGTCAACCACCTTGCACTTTCAGTTTGCCTCTTCAGCATTTTTTTAAGAGTGTCCTAATATGTCCTCTTGCAGATTTACTTAAAAAAAAAAAAGTCTTTAATGCGGAACACAGTTCCGCATTAAAGAACTGAGCTAGCTCACTCTGCCTGCAATAAACACTGAGCTTCTCGTGTTTAATGCATTGCAGTTCCGCATTAAACACGAGAAGCTCCGTGTTTAGCGCTTTTTGATTGGCCCGTATACCGGCATATGGGCCAATCAAAAATCGCTAAACACGGAGCTTCTCGTGTTTAATGTGGAACACAAGAAGCTCCGTGTTTAGCAATTTTTGATTGGCCCGTATGCCAGGTATACGGGTCAATCAAAAAAAAAAAAAACAAACAAAGTGGAGGCTGGCCGGGATTTAAACCGGCAGGGCGGGACTCGGGATCAGGCTACTGATCTCGGGACAGTCCCGCCCAAATAGGGACGTCTGGCAACCCTGATCTAAAGCCAATCATACTAATGCCATGGACTACCCTGATCACAAATTCTGGTATATAGTAATTGATCAAGTACAACAAGATGTTAGGGGGGAGCTTGGCCTTTAAGGTTAGAGGAGAGAGAATTATTGTGGTAACTCAAACTGAATACCGAAGCTTCCCTGAGTCTAAATGAATACAGCTCTTTGAAATGTGTACTAAAGTTAAAATTACTAGACAGATAATACATTTCTTGTGTGTGACTGTATGTATATATTTTTAAATTTACACTGAACACTGAATTTTGTATTTCACATTTTAAAAGCATTTATGGCATTTGCATTGACAAGTGAATTTTATATGGAATGCAGCATTACGAATGTCAGGAAGTGATGTCATGGTTACATATGTTATTTAAACTTATGTGAATGAATGGTAGATGTCTAAAGAAGTTTACTGATTGTAGTAGACGAAAGCGCTAACAATAAATTGTGTTTGTTGGAACTATTATCATGTTTTTTTTTTGTTTTCTGAAGGTGCCTACTATGCCTCATTCATGTCAAAAGACTTCCACCAACAGCTCACGCAGCATGCAGTCACCTATAGATGGAATGTTCTGGCATCTACCAGATTAAATAAACAGAAAGAATCAGGAAGGCATCTGTTAGCAGCAAATACGTTTATGAGCTGTGGTATTTTAAACAGCAGTCATGGTTATTATCTATTATACAACTGCCCCCCATTAATATTCAAAAACTTGCACGCTGATTGGTCAGCGTGCACGTTGTAAATCAGAGTTATAGTAATGGAAAAAGGTCCAGTCGCCTGGACTTTTTCCATTACTATAACTCTTTTTTCACACTGTTTCGCTATGTTAAACAAGTTTAACATAGCGAGACAGCTTTAAAAAAAGCAACGGAGATTCTACGTTGCTTTTTTAAAGCTGTTTCGCTATGTTAAACCCATTTAACATAGCGAGACAGTTTGTAAAAAGCAACGGAGATCTTGCTTTCTCCATTGCTTTTGCCCACAGTTCTGATGTACTGGGTAGGCATACGCATGCGCAGTACATCAGAACTGCTGCAGAATACCAGACAGCTGCGGAAGTGCAGCAAGGAGGCATTATACAATGCCATTATTTAAGAAAAGTTTTTTTTTTTTTTCTTAAATAATGTCATTGTATAATAGCAATAACCCACTTCTGGGTGTGGGTAATGCTGGATTTACCCATGGTTGGCTTTGTTTGGCCACTCAGGCTTCACCCACGGGACCAAACCACACCAACCGTGGGTAAATCCAGCATTACCCACACCCAGGCATGGGTTATTGCTATACTATACCATTCAGGGCATATGCTTCACATATGCAGAGATTACCAGGGTGATGTTGACTCAGATAATCATACCAGTGCATGACCTGCTCAGTGGTATGTGGAATGCTGGTCTGGTGGCTTTGCAGGTCATATCAGGTTTCCACCTACTAAAAGGATCTGTACAGGATTCCAGCTCCCACTACCTGAACTGGCTGTGCTGGTGATAGGGCATCAGTTTGCATTTCAGGCAGGTTCACTCTCTGGGGCATTAACACCAGCAACCATTTCTACAAATATATATAGCAACAGGAAGACAGCATAAGAATCACTTATTCATGTGACTCTGAATAGTGTGTAGCACATCCTAGCAGTATGCAAATGTGCACAGCTTGCACACATGAGCAATCATGCATGGCATGTTAGTGATGTGCATCAGAATCTGTGTCCCATACTTTTGTTGACATACGAACCTAAGGCAATGGCATAGAATAGACATGCTGTATGGAAATAATTAGAAGATGATGCATCATAGCTAGATGTATCAACATAGGTTTTCTGAGTGGTCAAATGCTATGTGCCTCTTATGGAGATCAAACAGATATGCACCCATACTGGAGGAGGAATGCTGCAATTGTGAGTGTGCCAACACAATAGTGGTTGAACTGGCCATTATCTGGCCTGGAAATATATAATGGGCTTGCAGATTCATGGGAGCACTGCCACAGGTGAGTTTTGTATTTGTCTGTCAGAATTCAGCTGTCAGTAGTATGCAAACCAATGGGTATAGAGCCTGCAAAGTGTGCATTATCACAAAGTGTTGTTGTGTTTTTGCATGTACAGGGCACACTAGAATCATGGTGATACCTGGTGAAGCTCAGCAAAAACAACAGATGGAGGACATTACCCTACCAAGGTCTGTCCAAGAAGTCAATTTGCACAATGTGTCAGTGTGAGGACATGTTTGTCTTTGCCCAGCTCACTCTTGGATGGGTCAACATCCACTGACTGAGATAACACTTTAACTTTCTTCATATCCAAACTACATATTGGACAACACAGTGTACTGCTTAATTCTTTCTGGAGGGCCTACTTCTTGAATGATGTCATAGGCACCAACTGTGTTAGGCCATGAGGGGCAAAGAGCACATAATGTCTGACATACAGATACTGACTTAGATTTTACTTGGTCTAGGAATTTAGTCTTGTAGTATAACTCACAATATTAAGGGAATTGTGAATTTCAACATAGCATCATCCACTGTCACAAGCAGCACTTGACATGGGAGAAATTCTCTCACTCAACCAACAGATGTTCATGGCTGCAATACAGATACAATCTGTAGGTATCACACATGAAAAAAAATGGAGATTGCTGGTGCTGTGTTTTGGCCTTTTGGAGATATTGGAGATGAGGGAACATGCTATGATTGACCTTATGCACTCTGTGTTGGGACGTATTATATTGCTTCCATGGCGACCACCATGTAAATGCTAGTAACTATCATCATTGTTGCCTTACACAACATTATTGATCATTACTGCCGGCATATTCATATTCATGGCAGATGCAATGGAAGATGATCATAAGGTACACAGTCCATACCTACCACAGTTATCGTTCCATTAGTCTCACACCAATGGTGTGGATGGCCATGCCACTGGACTGCTCAGGGAGGGCCTGTTCATTTGTGACCACTGTACAGCTCTTGTTGTGTCACATCCTTGTTCAGAGATCATCCAGATCAGCATGCATTCATGGTGCCAGAGTCCTGCTGCACAGTGTTTTAGTGTCACTTCTACACATTCTCATTGCTGTCACCCACTGAAAGATCCCATAGTGACCCCTTACCCACACCACTGAGGAGATAATATTTGACACAGATATCATTCATCCTTGTGATCCCATCTTTGCCTCCATTGTCCTGTAGAATCCCACCCCCATAACGTGCAGACTCCCATGAGTCTATGTGTTTCTAGGCACCTGTGCAAATGATGATGATGGCTGTGACTCCACTATGCACTCACCAGCATAGCTACTAGATAAAAGTGCATACATCAGTTTGATGTTCATTATGCTCACTGCTGCAGTAGTCTAGAGTGTGTACTGTGAAGGATACAGCAGCTAGCCAACTTCCAAAATCTTATCCCCCTCCCACACTGTTAATCTGCCTACTTATAGGCTAAACTCTTTTCGAGGGAATTATATAAGCAGTGAGAGTGACTAAAAATCTTCAGAACTTTCTTGCTACCTCACACAGATGCAGCTCTATGATTTCACAGGGACAGCAGTCAGCCTAAGGTTTAATTTTTGAAAAATAAGTACCCTTTGGGGAATCCTTCCATACTTATTTATGTTGTATCTACTTATGACATAAATGTGGCATGTTCCTTTAAGAATACTTGCTTTTCTGTAATGCCAGAACTTATTCAAGGATTGCTATTTTGGTTCTTGACATATATATCAGGTTTTAGCTTGGTTATTTACACTTAATTGATTTATTAATTAGATTTTAAACTAATTACTTATATTCTGGAAAGTTGGGAAGTGAATTTTAGGGGCAAAACCTCTATGTTGTGTTGATGTTTTCTACTTCCTTTTGCTAGGAAAATCCTTAGAAGAAGATTGACTTTCTATGGCCACCCCAAGAAGACCCTCCCAGAGTGTCTCCCATACTTACAAAGGATGGTTCTGCCATACCTGCATTGGACACTGGAAGAGCTCAAGTCTGATGCCTAATCCATAGTGACAGGCAAAGCTACACCAGATTTATTCAAAGGAACCAGTAAGTGCTCTGAGGACCAGTAATGACAACTGCAGAGTCACCCACCAGTGGCTGAGGGATTGGCTGAACCTATGCTGAAGTCATTAATTCTTGTCTTCACCTACATTCCTCTTCAGCTTCAATATCTCTGAGTTTAAAACTGTTTAACTTATTGATTTTGGGATTTTCTACATTTAAGGTTTGGATATTTCATTTTTTTTATTTTGATCTTATTATATTACAGTGTATGGCATTTCAAATTTTTGTTCTACTGATTTTTTTTCCTTGAAGTCTTAAATGTTGTTGGCTATGGTCAGATAGAAAAACTTCCTTTTGCATTCAATGATTGAAAAAGAATTAGATTTAGGTAATTAGTGGGAGGAGATGAGAAACAGTTGTCTTTTTTAAGATATTCACCTACAGTTCTCTTTAGCTACAAGAGCTCTGAGTTTAAAACTGCTACTTGGCTGCATTTATTTTTGGGTTTTCATTTACATTTAAGGTTTGGATATTTCAATTACTTTTTGATTTTTGGGCTTATTTTATCACAGTTTGTTGTCTTTTAAGTAGCTTTCTTATTTAAGGTATTCACCTACATTCCTTTCCGGCTACGAGAGCTCTGCATTTAAAACTGCTGTATGACTGCATTGATGTTTTGATTTTTACTTACTCATCCACTCAATTCTTGTTGTTCTTTTAAACTTGGTGGCTTCTTAGCTGACCAACCCTAGTGTAAATTAGATTTTGCAAGCTGATCCCAGTTCTATTTCTATTGGACACTGATAGCTCAAAATGATGCACTCCCATTAGACTCTTTAAGCTTGAGTTAACCTCTGTTTCATATCATCTTATTTCAACTAATGCACCCTGCAATATTCAGAGGGTTAATCTGTATTTTTCTTGCTTTAACCAAAAGTTAACTGTTCACATTTTAATTTGGTCTGGGACATTTAGTCTTGTAGCATCCTTTCCCGTAGTGGGATGGTTGTGAGTTGTTGTAGGATCTGCGCCTCGTTTATTTCTTTTTTACTGCTTTTTTACTCTTTGTATTTTGCTTGGTTTGGGGGGGTTATTCTTATAGTATAATTCACAATAATAAGATGATTTTGAATTGCTACAGGATATGAGCCTTATTTATTAAATTTCTACTTCATTTTTCTATTTCAATTTTACTTGTCTGGGACTTTATTCTTGTAGTATAACTCACAATAGCGAGAGAATTGTGAATTGTTGCAGGATTTGAGTCTCATACACACATGTATATCTAAATATATATATATATATATATATATATATATATATATATATATATATATATATATATAGATATATATACATATGTATATATACATATGTATATAAACTTATACTGCATTTTTACTGTTTAGTGATTGGATTCCTGTCTAACTCATCTCTTATAACCTTTGTTGAGCTGTGCAGCAGTGGTTTGCATTGTCCTGTCTAGATCCATTCCTGTGGTAATCCATTAAGTACGGAAGAAGTAATTAGAGATTTGGGGACCAATGTAGATAGTAATCTCTCCTTTGATAATCACGTTGCCAAAGTGGTTAGAAAGACCTTCTATATAGCCCACCTTATCACGAAAGGGTTCGCATCTAGATCAAGAGAGGTCATTGTGCCCCTCTACTCGTCACTCATCAGGCCCATAATTGAATACAATGCCCCTTTTGGGATGTACCTTACCTGACACCTGCAGCAACTGGAGAGACCCCAAAAGTACCTCACCAAGAGGAGCATGGGCTAAAAACAGATGTCCTATGCAGCTCGACTAAAGAAACTCCAGCTCTACTCAGTTGCTTACTGCCTGCTCAGAGGCAATCTATGCCTGACGTACAAAGCCATGTCAAACCCAGAATTAATGGACATGTTCCACCTCAAAAAATCCAAGTCCCTTAGAGCTACACGCTCCATGGACCTAAACCTCAGCACAAAAATAAATAGGACATGCTGGAGGGACAGATTCATTTTCCAGAGGCTTCCCTCACTCTGGAATAGAATCCCAATTCATGTTAGACATAGCCCCTTGCTGACCCTCTTCAAGCAAAATCTGGACACGTGGATGGGAAATCGCAGATTCACCCCTGGGATCTCTTCTGTGTCCCTGCTAGACAGAGGAACAGTAAACTAATCTTAAAAGGGTACCTTCTGTGACCTACTTTACAGAGGCACAGTAGGCTAATCTAATAGGGAGGCGGAAGCCAAATACACTCTGGCTAGGCTTATAAATGCCCTAGGGCAGATAGCCTAGTATCTACCTATGAACCTATGAACCTATAGACACAGGCACCTAGAATTATAATTTTTCATATCTAACTTCCTCTGGTATTTTCTCAAGTTTCTAGCTGAGTGTAGAATGGTTAGTTTGCCCACTGAGAAGTATTACCCAAGATAATAGTTTTAGATTAAATGCTAGACCTCTCCCCGCAGTCCAACTACTCCAAAACCTGATTGTACTGCCCCTTGTAGATCACAAGAAAGATAATTTACAAACATGGAAGTGCACTTTCCTTCTGTCTCTAGCCAGCCTGGTGCAAATGACTATCCTGAGACTATGTACCAATTGTTTCATGTTAACTGACAGCCACCTTTTTCTTAAGCAAGCTGACATAGTATGCGAGAGATGTGATTACACTATGCCTTTTGTAGGCAACGCTTGTGCATATGGACATGGATATTTCCATACAGGTTGCCAGTAGTACACACACACACACACACACACACACACACACACACACACACACACACACACACACACACACACACACACACACACTGCACTTATTATGGATCAGACACATAATGTCACAAATGCTAAGGCCTTGAAATGCAATCTACTCAAACCTCAAAGACCAGCTATATACTGTCCTCAGCAACCTCCCAAAGAGTCTACAAAGAGAACAATCCCAGAGCACATAAAACCACATCTCGCAATGTCTCATTCTCTAAGTTCTAAAGCAAACTGCCACACTACTCAGTATAATGGTCATTGGATCCTCTATAGTGAGACACATTGATGCCCCCTTCCCCAAACAGAGCAAGGAGACAGTCACATGCAATTGCTTATCAGGAGCAAGGATCCACCAGATCACATATGCACTCAAGACAGTGAACCACAAGTACTGTATGACTCTGTCATACTTCATATGGCTGTTAATGACCTGAGAGACAAGATAGAGCTTTCAGATTATGTGTCCAAGGCAGGTGTGAGCATAGCACTGATAAACATTCTACCTTCTCCAAGAATGATTCCACATTATAAACAGAAGATGATTGACTGTATCAGTTTGCTTAATTACCGGTGTCATTCTAATGGGTCCAACATTTCACATGTAGGAGGACATAATCAACACACTATGTTGCTTTACCGGAAATGGTCTGCACCTGTTCCCACTAGGCTTTTGGATATTGGCCAAAACATTATCCCTGTACTAACTTTTTTAGGCAATGCCAATCTAATAAACCTTCCAACATAGTAAATTCTAAGCAAGAAAACTAAATTTGTTACTGATCGATGCTAGAAATAACAACAAGAAGCTCCCTCCTCACACTGGAGAGTGTTGACATCTGTGCAGTTGCCATGACATGGTTTAGAGCCATGGAAGGCATGCCAGCACTACAGGGTTATAATGCTTTCCACAGATAGATCAGCTATTGCACAAGAAGGGGCACCTCAAGACTGGTCAAACAATGACATGCTCGAGCTGTTCCATATCCAGCTAACTTTAGGTTAAGTCCAATACCATATCCTTGATATAGGTTCCTGTCTATGATCCAAGATAAACCATACCACATATATGAACGTACTGGAGTCACTCAAAATTCAACCCTATACCATATTAATGGATGACTTTAGCTATACCACCGTAAACTGGGATACATACACAACTACTATCATCCATGCTTAAAGATTGCTGGATTTTGTCAATGTAAACACTCTAGAACAGCTAGTCTGCACACATACTATGGCTGCAAATATTCTGGATCTGGTAATCACAAGTATGAGGGAACATTCTGGATCTGGTAATCACAAGTATGAAGGAACACTGCTGTTACCATTCTGTAATGTTCTCACTGGTCAGACCAGACCGCAAAGTGATCACCCTTGAAATAGATATGAAGGATGAACTCCTAGCAAATCCCAGAACCTTTAAAACCTTTTTCAAGATTAACTACCTCATATTAATTGATGGCATAGCTAAATTCCAAGTCCCCTCAAATTCACCAAAGCCAAATCTGAGGCAAGAATAGCCTCCCAGGCAAGAGATAACCATAAGGCATGTTTTAGTTATGTAAGCAAACATACAGGGAACACCCAACAGTGTGCTGAACAAAGAGTAAATGGAACTTCCCATACCAAACTGGGGGCTAGAGCAAATTTATTGTCCAATAGATTTAGCTTCAGGTTCATCCCCGCATCAATGCCAGTTGCCCCAGGAGGTATCCTTTACCATTTCTTCCCCAACTATCACTAGAAAAAAAGATCCTATACGCACTCTCTAGAGCTACAAGCACTGCATCAATAGGGCCTGTTAGTATCACATGATGCCTCCTAAATAGCTTGAATAACAACCTGTCAGGCCCTCTAGAATCTTTATTCAACCACAGCCTCCAGAAAGGTTTCATCCCTAGGAAATGGAGGGCTGCAATGGTCATCCCTCTACACAAAGGTGGGCCACCAACAGACCCAGGGGAACTATAGACACATATGTTTGACTAGTCTTATATGTAAGGCTGTGGAAAGAATTATTGTGGATCTTATACACAATAGCTTACTCGGGTATTATAAATAAACTCACAGATTTAGGCATAAATCACTATGTCAACTAATGGATAGCCAAATGGCTTACATATAGGGCACATGAAGTTAAGGTGGAGGAATCTACCCCCACCAAGAGGCTTAATACTAGCTGTGATCCACAGGGCTTGGTACTGGGACCTCTCCTGTTCAGAATATACTTCTCTGTAATCAAGGCAAATGTAGAAGGCCATCGTCTGACCAAATTTGCTGATGACTTCAAGCTGGATGCAATCACTGAATCCCTTAAAGATGCAGATATCCTCCACGAAGGTCTGACACTGATAGATTACTGATGCTATAACCATGGCCAAAAACTCAATGCAAAAAATGCATAATTATACCCTTTGGGAAGATAACCAGCCTTGCAAATTGCAAGTTTGATAACACTCCCCTAAGAGTAGACCCAGTGGTAAGGGGCATGGAATTCAGACTGACAGTGACCTGAACTTTGATCACCATATGGTAGTGATAACCAAAGAAAAAAACTAACAGTCAGAGACAAATAGCGTACGGCACCAGGACAACCAGTCCAAACACAGGGCGAGCGTCTGACACCAGGACAACCCAGTCAACACAGGTATCAAAAATGTTCAAGTTGCTTGCAATGCCAAAAACCAGATACCTCCTCGTTATAAGTTTGTAAACGCAATTTAATGTTAAAAACGTTTTTAGCACGGGAAGAAGCTTCATCAGACAGTGAGACACAGAACATGATTCAATTTAAACTAAGCTTTCCTTTTTGCTTAGTTTAAATTGAATCATGTTCTGTGTCTCACTGTCTGATGAACATTTTTGACTGGGTTGTCCTTCTCTGACCATATGGTAGTGAGAAAATCCTTCTAAGTGGTGCAACTTATAAGTAAGGGCATGGCATCTAGATCTAAGAAGATCATAGTTCCAGTATATCTAGACCAAAATTGAGTACAATGCACCCTTCCACATGTACCTGACAAGGCTTTTGCAACAGTTGGAGTGGCCACAGAAGTTCCTTACTAAAAGAATATAGGGTGTAAATACTATGCCCTATGTGGGCCACATCAAAACCCTATCCCTATACTCAGTCTCCTAAAGAGTACTGAGGAGCAATCTATGCCTAACCTACAAGGCATTCTCTGATCTAGCCCTGATAGATCTGCTACACATTCGCAAAACAAACAACACTAGAATTGCCCAGTCTTAAGGATCTAAACCTCATCTGTGACATAAGCAAAACATGTTGGAGGGACAAGTATGTGTCTCAAAGATTACCCAGTCTCTGGGACAGACTCTACATTCATGTGAAACAGAGCTTTATCCTAAGCCTATTCAAATTCAATTTGGATCAATGGATGGGAAACCACAAATTCATTCTTGGCTTGTTACCTGTTGCCCATATGGACAGGTGCAGTTTGTAGATGCCCCAAGGAACAGGCATATGCCAAAGCCATTCTAGCCTATGGGCATTAATAATTGGAAATATTAGGGCATAAGCAACCAGGCTTAGAAAGACTCTGGACTGTTAGCCTAGTAACCTCCTGTGTTCCTATAATCCTACAACTTGGGTCAGCTTATCTTACAGACTTTTTATTTATGAGTTCACTACCGGGAAGTTATCTCTGTTTCTAGCAGGGGATTCATTGCGTTCTGCTTCTGTACTTTATTGTTTATTGGGAGTCTGAGGCTTTTTGACTATTTGTGTGCTGCTCATGTGCATTAAATTAAGTGCTCTGACTGACTTTCTGCAGCACAGCTTACCAGCAATCAGGCTTCTTTCTCAGCTATAACAAGGATACCTACTCTGGTCCCATTTGTTTGTTTTTCAGCGTACCAAAAAGAAGAAACAAAGCAGTTAAAATATGAGCCCTTGACTTCAGCACAGGTTCAGTCCATCCCTCAGCCAATGGTGAGTGAGTCTGCAGTGGCCCTTACTGGTTCCTCAGAACACTTACCAGTTACATCAAATCTCTCTGGTATAGCTTTGCCTGTCGCTATGGATTAGGGATCAGAGACATCCTCTTTAGCTGTTCCCTTCTCCAATGCAGACATGGCAGAACCACTCATTTTAAGTACAGGAGATGCTCTGGGGGGTTGCTATAACTTCCCTTAGTCAGTATTCATCCAAGGATTTTCCAGGGAAAAAGAAACAGAAAGTTAATCATTTTCATAACAAAGACTGGTATCTCATTGTAAAAAGATGGTTTAACCTTGGCCAAAAGTTTGTTGCAAATGGTCATTACCAGGTACCCAGTGCCTCCTTGTTGACCTTATTCCTCCACTCCTAATGATGAGGATGCTGCATCAAATTATTCTGGTTTGGTCAGAGGCAGGGTTTCATCACTTGAGGGTTCAGTTGCTCAGGACTCTGACTCGTAGGACAGTGAGCCTCAAAATGTTCAAATAGAGGTTAATTCCTTCCCATAGATTATCTCTGGGCTAAAGTACACGTTTTTGTGGGAACGGGTGAATGGTCCCTTTTGAATGGGCAGATAGTATAATTTATTAGAGCAAGAAGTGCCCCATACTACTCCCATTTATCCTACTTGTCCAGCCATAAAGGATGCTTTCAATGACACCTGCAAATGTCCTGAATCCCAGCCATTAGTCTGTAAGAAAGCAGATAAACTGTATAAAGTATCTCAAATTATTTGTCATCTTAGAACTGATCCTGCAGCCATCTTTCTTAGTGATCCTGTGGCAAACAGATTCCTTCCCACCCCTAACCACTTCCTGGGGACAAACAGGGTAAAGTATAGACAGACTGGGCAAAAGACTCTTTTATTCATCTACTTTAGCTTTTATAATTTTCAGTTATCAAGGCTATACATGGACGTTTATGTTGAAATGTGCAGATAGTTTAATAGCTTTCTACTTTACTACCTCCTGAAGGTAGATCTTATTTGAACTAGATTATATTTAATCTGTCATAAGTATATATGTCTTAAAAAGTGTGTATGATTCTGCTGATACTGTTTCTAAAACTCCTGCTTCAGCTACAGTCTTAAAAAGATTTGTCTGGGAACATACTCAAAAGTTTTCAGAAGTCATTCATGGCATTACAGAAGTTGGGAAGAGGGTGGAATCTCATTTCCACATCTAGAATTATATACCGTATCAATGATTTTTAACATTATAGCATTATAAGTCATTGGCTAAATAGCAAATATACTTCTAACTGGAAAAAACTACATAAAGCAATATTATTAGACAGTTATGAGGAAACAATAAACAATGAAGGAGAAAAAGTTTACCTTGTCATAAAAAAATTGCTTTAATACAAGTAACAAAAAATGTCTCTCCATTTGTTAATTACATAGTAAACAATTTCAAAAAGCTAATGTTCAAAGATTATAAGATGAGAAATCTTTTATTTATTATGTTTCCCATAGCATTAACAAATAAATGCTGGGACACTTATTATAATTATATACAGGAGACAATCTGTCTCATAGCAATATATAACATAAATCAAAACAACTGGCTAAACATACACACTTTTAGAGAGCATATAGTTAATGAGTTTAAAATAAATCAAATAGTGAAATCCAAACCTAGACCCAAAATTCTAACACTTTTTTTGTGAAATCAATACACTATGCATAAATGATGGACTATCAGTGTCAAGGTTATATAGGACATTACAAATGGATTTACCAGCTCTAGATGAGTCCCTATTGAGGTATGCAGAAAAAAAATAATAAATCTAGCTTTTCAGAAAAAGAGAAATCAGTAATACATAAATCAGTCAGTAATACTACATCATCAACCTTTTGGAAAATTTACACATGGAAATTTATTCACAGAAGTTTTTTTCACACCCCAAAAAATAGCATTAATATCAGGTAATGAGACATCATTATGTTTGAGAACTGAAGAAGCAGTATATGCAGACTGGGTACATATGTTTATAAAATGGAATACTGTAATTCCCTTTTGCTCGGAATTCATATCCTTTATTAAAGCATTGTGGCTGGAAAAATGTGAAGTCACTGATTCATTGTTATTATTTAATGCTCTGACTCCAGTGTATGTTCCAAGTACACAAGTGCACCTGCTCTGGTCCCTCCTTGCATCAGCAAGAAAAAACATTACCTCAAACTGGAAAAGTAAGAAAATTACACCTTTTGTGGAATGTATATCACTAGCCAAAATAGTTTGTAATAGAGAATTAATGACTATAATTTTAAGGACTACAAGAATGACACATAAAAAAAACTAGCTTGGTTAAAACTTAAAAAATTGTTAAGTGAAATGTGAATCAATTGACAAGGTTACTTCTATTATGGACATTGCATATAGTTAAGATTTGTTCATATTGTTTAATATTTTGTTGCATTTGTATTTATGAAAAATCAATAAACATTATGTGAAAAGAAGAGGTTTCCAGATGATTTAAAGTCAGAAAATTTGAAACCCCCCTTGTCAAATAGGTTTTGCTTGGGTCTTCTGCAATGCAAGTCCTCAAACAATGGGATGATAGGGATCAGTTAATGTAGAGAGTTTCTAGGATTTTTCAGATTCTCCAGTTCCTTCCGTCCAAATGCTCTACCCCTTTCCAAAGATGAAACAAGCAGATACCACCCGAAACAGGCAAAAGCCTAAAAAGTGATGGCAGGATGGGACCAATTACAACTCCAAAAAGCAAACAGTACTTCAAAAAAATGGACATGTCCCAGGCTCTGAATGAATGTTCTAGAAATCCAGTCACCTTCACTCCCTCCCCTACCCTAGCATCTATTCCTCTTTCTCAGAATATGGTCCTCAATGCTGCTTTGTGGTAACAGATTTTCACAGTCAAAAGGATTTTGAAGTCAATCAGGAAAGGTTATGGTTGGTAACGGTATAAAATCCCTCTATTTTCTGAGGGATCCTCTTCACTGTCCCAATCAAACAGTCGTTTTCTCAAGTGCTCCAACCATGATAGAGGGAGAAGTCATAGAACATGTTCCAGTAGAACAAATAGGAAAGGGATTTACCCCAGAATATTTCTGTTTCTGGTTCCAAAGAAGGAGCACTCTTGAAGACCAGCATTAGATTTGTCTTTTCTCAATCATTTTGTGAAAGTTCTAAAATTCAAGATGTTGACCCTTTAAACAGTGTTAGGTCTTCTTCCGTTTCAGCGTATTATGGTACCTTTGACCTCACAGTGCAATAGCAAATAATTTCAAGAAATTTTGAAGATCATGTGTGTCTGGGTCACATTATCAATAATCTGCATTATTTTTTTGAGTTGTCCACTGCACCAAGAGTGTTCACAAAATGTATAGCCAGACTAGTAGCCCATTACAGATTGCAGGGTATCCGAATTTTTCCTTATTTTGATGACTAAATTTTCTGTGCAATCTTTTTCCAGATGTCAAAAGTCATTAACTAAGGTTTCTTCTCTCCTAAGCCATTTGGGATTGCACATAAATGTGTAAAAATCATCCCTCAACCAATTTCACATGATTGTGTTTCTATGATGCCTGATAAGCAACATAGTGCAAGTGGTTTTCCTTATTCAAGAGAAGGTGGATTTGTATCTGAAAATCTTCCTGATCTTTTCATGTCAGTCTCAGGCTACTGCCAGGGAATTTCTCAGAATACTAGGCCTCACAACTTCTATGATTCCCTTTGCTAGACTACATATGACAAAGATTTAGTGGTACATCAAAAATATGTGGATCCAACATTCTGTTCCTCTGGAGTTTCAGGTTCCAGTCTTGTGATATACGGTTGGAACTTCATTGATGGAAATATCAGATGGCTCAGAATCTGAGTTTCCTTGATTCCTCAGATTTTGCTTGGAGAGCAGTTTCAAGGGGGGTAAAAGCACAAGGACTTTGGGACAGTTCAGACAGACAAAAGCACATCAATATCAAGGAAATGTTTGCTTTTATTCATGCAATAAAGTCTCTGCATCATCTGTAGGACTCAGGTCCTGTGCACATTATGATACACAATACCACAGTGATGTAGTACATAAATAAACAAAAGGCCCCCAGGTTGTACCCCCTGCACCAGCTAATAGTGATAGCTTGGGAGTTAGCTCTTCAGCATTCTTTAACTCTTCAAGCATCTTCCCTATCCAGAAGAGCAAGCTACAGTGACAGACAAGCTGAGCAGGTCCTGGAGAGACCCTAATGAGAAGAAGCTCAAAGAAAAAGCCTTCCAGGTATTGATCCAGATGTGGAGAATTCCTAAAGTAGTTATGTTCATCTCATTTCAAAACATGCAACAAACAAGCTTCTGTTCCAGGATTCCTTCAAGGAAGGCCTGGAGAACAGATGGTTTATCTTTTCCCATGCTGATGGTGGTGGGTGTTCCTATATGCACTTCCATCCTTTCCAATGATTTGCAGGCTAATTCTGAAGATTCAGAAAAACTCTCCAGAAGTCATTGTGGTGACTCCCTTCTGGACTAGGCAAAATTGGTTCCCTCATCTTATGGAAGTGGCCAGGTGCAACTATCACAAGTGTCCACACATAGTAGATCGACTCACACAAGACAGGGAGAGATTGCTATACCACAATCATAACAAACTTCAGCTGTCTTCCTGAATAAGTCAGTTTTGATAGCTTTTAGGCACCTTTTCGGTGGGATGGGCAGAAAGTACTGAACAATAAATGAATGCCTGCTAATAGAAAGTCCTATATTGGCAAATATTAGACATTTTCTGGTTGGTGCCTAGTCATTAACCAGGGGCACATCAGAGATTTTGTACCACTGAAGTGCAAATATTTCTGTGGATTACTATCCCCTGGTCTCTTTTATTCTTCTATAAAGGTTCATCTTTTCACAGTTTCAGCAAACCTGGCTATGGATCCTCTCTGGAAAACTTTCTGGTAGTGATACAGTTCTGAAAGGACGTTTACACCTGAGACCTCCTTGTAAATAGGTTGCTTCTCCTTGGATCTCGATTTTGTACTTGTGAAGTTGACTGCATCAACCTTTGAACCTGCCCATCTGGCTAATTTGAAGCTCATCCCTTGGTAAACTGTTCATCTCATTAGTATGACATCTGCAAGTTGAGTATCTTAAGTTAGGGGCTTTTATGGTGAGACAGCCCTATCTGGTCACTGTACACAAACCCCTCATTCATGCTCAAGCTTGTTTCAGAGATCTCACTGGATCAGGCTATCAGTCTCTGTCTTTTCTATCCATACCCCCAAAACAAGGGAGAAGAGATTCTTCATACTCTATATGTGCACAAGTAATTCAAGCACTATCTTGACAGAGCTACTGCCTTCAGGAAAGCTAACCAACTTTTTTATTTCCTATTATTGGACTAAGAAAGGTCAACCCATGTCTGAACACACTATTTCTTGATAATGTAATCTGCTATTGTGAGTTGTTACTTGCATCATGGTACAACTATTCCAGATAATGTTAGGGCACATTCTTCTAGAGCCATAACTTGTATGATGACATACTGGAAAGGGGTGGACTCCAGAAACATTCTAGAGGTAGCAACTTGGTCCTCTATTCCTACTTTTACACAGCACTACAAACTGGATTCCTTCTCAAGGACCAGACCAGACATTGCCAGCAGCTTACTCCAAAGTCTTGTGGTCACTTATCCTTCCACCTCGTAGATTGGATAAACTGTGGTAGTGTGCCATTAGGCTACTGCAGCAGAGAGAATGATGAACATAGTACAATTGTATAATTTGCACCTACCCACAACTGTATATTTCAATTCTTCACTGTTGCAGTAGCAATACCCAACCACCATCCCCCCTTTGTTGTATATAATTCATACCAGTCAAACTCTTAGCTAAAGAAATCTGGTCAGAGCCCAAACTAATGGGGAGAAAAAGGCCCAAAAACATGGACAGATTTTAAATATTGCTCATATAAACTTAGGAAGTTGATAGAACATCAGATTTTGCATTAACATTAATTTTCAGAAGGATATAAAACTTTAAACTCAATTGTCTGTCATTATTTACATCAATCCTCTAATTTTCCAGAAAAGCACATTTTTTTTGAGGAATGGACTAAATGTATGAGGCAAAAATCTGTACAATCTGAAAATATCTGGACATTGAGAGATATGATATAATTCAAGTGTGGGATATAAAATCTGGATTTGACGTTTATATATTTGTAAGTTCAAGATAAATTATTTTTTTTAGGTTAGGGGCAAAAAAGTCCTAATGATTTTAGTCACTCTGGCTGCTTATATAGGTCCGTCCAAAAGGGCTTAGCCTATAGTCAGAAGGACTGTGCTGGAGGGGGTGAAAGATTTTGGAAGCTGCCTGGTTAAGGTATCCTTGGCAGGATACACCCATGGACTACAGTAGCAGTGAAGGATTTGAACATCTACTATTATGGGTAGATGCAATTTGCACAACAGTACTTTCTGTGTGACACTGCTTTGCACTGTGTACATGTCAGAACTCATAGAGGTGGACTAGACCTTTCCGTTTTACTGTGCTGCAGTATGCTGTGCATTACACCATCGGGAGAGTTGTGGTGCAACAGCTGCTTGTTGCATTTTACCATTCATGTCTGTTGTAGAGATCATGGTGGTCTCACTGAGTCATGCTGCTGCACTGCTGGGGGTTCAGAGGGCTGCTAGCTAGCCTGTCTGATGTTATTGTATCATATTATGAAACATGCAGCAGGCCACACATTTCTGGAAGGTTGTATCATGAGCATACTGCAGTGCCCCCTCAGAGTTGTAAATAAGTAGAAAACACACTCCTAACACATTTCTGATAAGTGTGGGCAATGTTATACCTTTTTTAGGGGGTGGCATACCTTGAGAATTCCATAGGACTGTCATCAGCCAGAGATCCAGGAAGCACCTGTGACACATTAATTGAAACTTGGGGAACTAGTGTAATGAACCTGTTATATATGTAGCTGTGGGTATGTAGGGATACTAGTTTGTCTGCAGTTACTTTCTAGATAACACTGTAGGATGTCTGCATTCAGGTACTGGTGGTACAGATGACTTGTCTGCCACATACAGCAATCAAGGGCACTGCCAGGATGCTCTGTTGACCCATGGCTTTAAAAATCTATGCATCGCATACTATCTGGCAGTTGATGGAATAATAGCTTTTCTATTGATGTAATATTGCCCATCAATAGTAGGTGAGACTGCAATTGCCATGTAGGTGCAACTCAATGCTCCCAGCATTTCAAGCAAGTAGGTAGCATCGTAAAAGCCCTACATGGTGGTAGTTGTCTCACCTGCTGTGCTGAGAAAGTGGATTTTCTCCTTCACATGTGAAAGCAATATATAGTGAAATGTCTTGAATATTTTGCAGACTGACACCTGCAATATAGCTGCAGTATTCTCAGTTTGTCTGTAAAAGGTGCCTGTAACTAGTATGATAAGAACTACTCATATGTTAGTGTCCACTAGTTAAGAACATTTGCACATTCCTCCACTTCCAGTCTGTGAGTGATAGAAGTCATGCAACACCCATATAGTGTCTCTAGCCATGCATTACTAGTCACCTGTCAACGGGTGGGAAGAATTTCTCTGCCAGTAACAGTTTCTGTTCACATACGGCCATGCTTTGGATCCAGGAGACTCTGGTTAACGTTATCAAATGATGTCTAATAAAAGTCGCTGCTGCTAATTTGTCTGCCTGCAGTAGCATCATTTTTGGTGAGCTCCTGGCCTTTTTATTCAGATGCAGCTGCCTGCACCATGCCATGCCTAATGAGTATGAATTGTAAACTGCTTTCCCTAACCTCATTTGCAAGTTACTATATACTCATTTGACTGTACATCTTCATTTACATGCCATTATATAGTATTTTGCATACCCCTCTTTCTGAGCCTTTTGAGTGATTAACCCATGACAATACATTGCATGCATCACTACCTTGTTATCTGTTCTTGCCGTTGGTACAGGAATATTCATACTTCAATTTTGTCTATAAATGCCTCTATACTATTTTAGATTTAACCCAACTAACAACTTGTCATCAGTTAAATCTTTCTTATTTGCCAGTGTCAGCTGCATTTGATGCTTATTGTTAACTGAACCGAAGAAATTTGGCTAAAATGTCTTTAAATTGTCCAGATAAAGGGTTTTTGTCAGGCATATTGCAGTAAATAGGAAATTTCAGATGTGATAATGAAACATTTTCTTCTGGCAGGAAATCAAGGTTTCTTAATCAACTGATGCCTCAAGCTGTTATTTTTTTGTGAAATCAAGACACACTTTTGATGTTTCATTTTGTTCTTTCAAATTAAAGCTGCCCAAATACTTATGACAGGTAAAAGTTAGCTTATTAAGCACCAGTTGCCCATTCAGTCATGTACAGGTACAGGCACTGCCTTGTACAGAAAAGGTGCATGCTGTTTTAAATGGTTATCTTACACACTGATACGTGGAATTATAGTAAGATCATTTTCATTATGTGTTTTTCATCATATTTGGTCAAAACTGCATTAACTTTTATTGTATGTATACCTCACAGCCTCTTAGCACAAGAAATCTGTGCAAAGCATAAAATAATTGGGAGATTAAGGCCCAAAATAGGGACAGATTTTATATATTGCTGTTACAAATAGAATAACAGAATCTATGCCAGCATGCATTTTTCTGAAGGATATGAAGCACGGAACTCAAGTGAATGCCATTATTTATCGACTTCTGTCCTCAGTGATTTGCCAGGAAATAAAAGTCTGAGGAACAGACCAAAAATATGAAATATAGACAGGTGAGAGGTATGATTGTGTAGAACTGCATTGCACTGCAGTGGGCTTTTCAGTTTTTCCATTATTATGTGACACTGGAGGTAGAGTGTGTGTGTGTGTGTGTGTGTGTGTGTGTGTGTGTGTGTGTGTGTGTGTGTGTGTGTGTGTGTGTGTGTGTGTGTGTGTGTGTGTGTGTGTGTGTGTGTGTGTGCGTGTGTTTGTGTATGTGTGTGCGTTTGTGTGATGGCCAAGCACCTCCCAAATAAGATGCAGGATGTCTTCACTTCAATAAAAATGTTTTTTTTTTCTTTTATCACTTTTTGCTATGGTTTAAAGTTATGTAACCTGATTTAAAAATGATGAACTATAGCTCAAAGTACAGTGTTTCCCTTTAATGATTTCTATGCTTATCTATCTTATGCATTTTGAATTTTGACAGACCCCGGGATTCAGTAAACATCCGTGCAGGAATAGCTTATTCCTGCATGGAAGGGACTGTTCCCGTGCAGCACGGCAGTGCCCTATGCATATTCATGAAGGCGTGCTGCCATGCTACAAAACAGACATGATTCTGTGTACGAGTACAGGAGGTATGTCTGAGAGCAGTGCTCTCACAATACACATGCCCACTGCACACTAGAATTGCCGGATGGCAATTTAAAATGAGCGAGAATGCTCTTAACACCCCCAACCCATCAGGGTAAATAATTTGGACAAAGCCATAAGGGACAATCATCCCTGCAAAGCCATAAAGTTGATAGAATAACAGGTTTAGCATAAGCACATAGACCACACCTCACAACCCATCAGAAGAAGGAATCTGGACAAAGTTGTAAGGGACAATCGTCCCTACAAAGCCAGAAAGTTGCTAGAATAACAGATTCATCATTAGAATGGATATTCTGAAGGGTACAAATTAAAAAACACAACAAATACATTTTTTTTGACATATGCAATAAAGTTTAAGCATAGCTGTGTGGGTGTGCCCGTTGCTTATGCTGTTGCATTCACTTCACCAAGATCTGATATCTGAGTAATAATGTTGTGTTAACCACTGTTTCCCACACTGTGCTACATTAAAATATGTCTAGGAATGTCTGTATAAGAATGTTGTAATTACAAGGTCAGATTGTACAACCAAGAGAGACTTAGACAGAAAACATTGAAGGAAGAGACAGCAGTTTCTCAACAGCACACTCTGATGATATATCAATTGTATTTTTAGTAGACACAGCCATGGTTTGAATCCCAGGAGTGGTAGTAAGCTGTATGCATAATCTTAACTAGGATTTTTGGAATATGTATAGAAACAGTCAGGTAGTGTTAACAAACATTCCCCCCACAGGTCTTCCAGGTAAGAGAAGTAGAAAGTAGCTATAAGATGGTTGAATTATACACTGTGTACAAACATACCACTGGCTAAACCAAGGCCATAAGGTATTGTAATAATACCTGTAGAGTAATGATTACAGCAATGATTATTAAAGCTGTGAGTACCGCAAGGATATACAAGTTGTTAACTGACATGTCTCTCTCCACCCCACCATATATGCAACAATAATCTAAACACACAAATCAATGGGTATGTTTTACACCAAACCTACTGTTGGGACATATGTCCTATTGTTTAACAAATATTGAAATGTGTTTCTATTAATGTTACATGTTGAAATATTATCATTGGTGCTCTGTTGCTATCAGTGTAACCTGCATGCCTTGTAATGGCCACTGTGATTCCATATATGCATGTGTTGTTTACTATGCAACTATTCCAAATCTGATGTTTTGGGTTAATGGGAATATCTATGCATGCTGTTATAACTAATCCTGGATTGATTGGACTATTACTAACCCACATATGTTCTAAAACTGCAACACCATAGCACGTTTGGGAAGGCTGGTCCCAGTGGACCCACCTCTCCATCTGGCCGTGGCACCTGGCCCCAGCACATCTGGGACCCACCCTGGAACTTCCTCATCTACTGGTCCTGCACCACCTTCGGATGGAAATGCCTCAGGGGATGGGGCTCGTCCTCCCCCCCAGGAGTGGGCACGGACAGGATACCATCACCCGAAGCCAGGTCCAGAGACTGGTGTGTAGCGAGCTCCCAAAGCACGACCTAACTGATTTGTAAAAAAACTCTATTGCTCTATTGTTTAAAATATGCAAAGACAAAACTTTACGGTGAAACCCGATAAGAGGGGGTGGGGTAGTGGTAATGACTAGACAAGATCATGCCAACAGAATGAACATTTTATTATTTAATGAAAATGTTTATCAAGAGGTGTCCATTAATTTAGTAAATATCTCCTACAGGAAGACTGATCTTATGCTTAAGGATATGATGGACCAAGTAGAAATCACCAATGAGATACTTGAATTTTTGAGTACCAAGTACCCCAGGGTGCCTAGTATCTTCAGCATCCCAAAAATACATAAAGATATTGGTAACCCCCCGATGAGGCCCATAGTGAGTGCAAAGGGTTCTAAAATCCACACCCTAAGAAAATACATTGCTATTGTGCTTAAAGATGTTTTAAAAAGTGAAGAACATATATGTGTTGACTCTTGGCACTTTTTGGAAAAATTTAATAATTTAGAATATGATGACATGACTTTGTTTTTAACAGTAGATGTGATTAATTTATTTAATGTTATACCCCATACACTAGGCACTGAGTGGTTTGAAGAATTTTTCTTTGAAGCTAAGAAATTCAGCAATGTACAAGTGGGTGTTTTGGACACTTTGATGGAAACTATTTTGCAAAATAAATTTGTTTTTTTTTTGAGGGACAGATTTTTTTGCAAAAGACCAGAGTGGCAATGGGGGCATTTTTTCAAATATTATTATGGTGATGTGGGAAAGAAAATTTTTATTTACATTTAATTTCACACACTGTTGGAAATTTTATTTTTGTTATATTGATGATTTGTTTTTTTCTTTGGTGTGGAAAGCAGGAGGAATTGGATGAACTTTTGATGTATATAGATAGGAGTACTGATTTCTTGTGATTTTCACATTCCTATAATGAAACCAAGATTAACTTTTTGGATGTGGAAATCAGCAAAGATCCTTTAAGTAAAAGATCTGTGAGTAATCTTTATAGAAAACCTACATATTGTAATAGCTTGCTTCATTTTCAAAGTAGCCATCCACAACATGTAAAAAAAAAGTTTAGTGAAGGGCCAGTTCATTAGGCCTGCACAGATGGCTAGTAAGGAAAGTGATTTTCAGTCACAGTGCATTATCCTAATAGACATGTTCAAGGCAAGAAATTATCCCTCAGATTTTATAGATAAAATATACTTGGAAGTTAAACTATGAAGAGGGAGTGGAAATAGTGCACCCCTAATAGGTACACATATGCCTAGGTATAAGAGTGGTCATGTTACAAAACCTCAAAAGAATTCCAGTGAACTTCAGTGTTCCTTCATCATGAGATTTACCACTGATTATGTTAAAATGTTTGATATTTTGAATAAAAACTGGCACATTTTACAAGGCCAAGATAATGTCCTGGAAAAACTAGGATCAAATCCTAATGTATTTATTAAAAAAGGAACAACTATTAAAAAATTGATGGAAAGGAATGAGAAGTGTAAAGTGTGCACTACTTTGAGGGGAATAAGAAAGTGTGGGAGTTGCACTCAATGCAAGCATGTGTTCAATACAGATAGAATAATGAATAATAATTTTTTTATCAAACCCAGTGGCAGATTTTCATGTAATTATAAAGGGGTGATTTATGCTGCCCTGTGCACAATGTGCATATGATTTTATGTAGGGAAGACCAAGAGAAAGTTAAAAGAGAGAGTTTATGAGCATGTCAGAGATGTTAGAAATTCTAGCATGAATAATGCTTTATTTAAGCACATGAAAAAAATCCCACACACAAATTTAAATTTGCAGTATCGGAAGGGGTAAAAATAGAAATGAGAAGTGGGACCATGAGAGGACCTACTAGAGTTTAAAGAACTCTGTTGGCAGGTTAGGCTTAATGCATCATTCTGCCGGGTTTGAATGATGCTGTCAGGATAGGCAGTTTATTAAGGCTCAGATCATATAATATATGAATGACTTTCAATTTTTGACACATAGGTTTTATGTCTCATGGTCAAAGTTTTTTTAATGTTGACCTATTTGTTTATTTTAAAGTTCTATGTGATTAAGTTGATTAGGGGAATGGTCTCACTCTTAATTATTGCTTAGTTATTTCATTTATTATTGAAATTTTTATTGGTTGAGTTTGTCATGTGATTTTTGTAATTTCATATTTAAATAACTTGTGTTTAAGTGATTTTGTATTCTGAGGAAGTCATTTGATATAAACTTTGACGAAAGCGCTAAATAAATCTACTTTTTGGTATTGGTGGTGACTGTTTCTTTCGAGCTGGATTTTGAGTTATTATGCATTAAAGATCCTGCAGGCGTAGCTGATATTGGCTAAGACAGTGGTTCAGATTATAGCCTGTGATAGGTCCACATACATTTCCCAAGACTCACACTCCATGTCCATAAACACCCTGGAGAATATGTGTCCAACCCAACACTCATACTGGTTGACTTCAACTATTCCACCATTAAGTGGGAAAGCTACTCATGTACCGATGCACATGCCCATCACATCAACCTGGTCCTTCCTAACATGGGCGACTGTTGCTCTACACCAATAGTCAACACCTCACTTGTTATATCTGAACACAACATAATCACCTTTGGAAATCCACAGCCATCCTACCCTTACTGCACAGGTAACCACCATGAAAAGCCTTTCCAAAGCTAACTATGGCCTCATAAAAGCAGAGGTGGCTAACCTCACATCAGCCATGCAAATGGAGAAGAGTTGCATGACAGCTGAATCAAACAACAATGCACTATAAACAAGTACACAAATGCATGGATACCACCTTACCCAATACAACCAGGATCCTCACCTCCAAAAAAGGAAGCTGATCTGGTGCTCCCTTGCCATAAAGAAACTGTACAACAAAAGGAAGGAACCAATCAGCCTCAATGTATAGATGAGATCCCTCATCAAATACTACAAAGTTAGCTGTGAGAATAGACTTGGAGCACATAGTAAAGACAACCACAAGGCCTCATACAGTTATGTAAAGAATCTCCATGGCAATATCAAGAATTGTTCTGAGCAACTAAACAATGGTACCTCCCAGAGTGAGCCAACAAATAATGCCAATATACTGGCTGGCATCTTGAGTGCAAACACTACCCCCCCCAAAGCAACAATCTCAATACCTGTACACCGCCAGGCGCCCAGTATTACTGCAGCATAGGTTACAACACCACTGTCCAAGACCAAGAATGCAGCCTCTAAGGGGCCTGAGAATATCCCTGGCTGTGTTCTACATGAACTACAGAGTGAGCTGTCACCTTAACTGTGTGCCCTGTTAAGCACAGCCTCACCTCAGGCTTTGTCCTTACTGAATTGTGCACTGCTACAGTCACCCCTCCCCACAAACAAGGTGTAACTACAGACCCTGGGAAATACCGCCCCAACTGCCTGACAAGTCTGTTATGTGAAGCTATGGATTGCATCATCATGCACCTAATAAACAGGGATATGGGAATCTGCAGACTCAGGATCCCACACAGTTTACCATTGGGAAGGGTAGGTCATACCTGCTCATTCAACCTGGTCAACCTCTTGCCATCAGTCACCTGAGATGTGGATGAAGGCAAGGTGACACCTACAGCCTGCATTGATCTTTCCAAAGCCTTTCATAACATTCCCCACTCATTAAGCTCAGCATCAACGTCTATATCACTAGGTGGGAACAGAGGCACAAACACAGGGGTAGATTGGACATACTGCTGTCATACAGTGAGACAGTTGCAGATGTCACTGGGTTTGTTGTAAAATCTTTTATGAGGAATATGATGTCAGTAATACCAATGGATGTTAGTATTTATTGACTGCATTCCACATAATCCATAACTGATATACCAAGAACACCAACTGTCTGGTGAACACACAAAACATGACAGGCAGACATGTGGCCAGTCTGTGGACAGTGTGCCAGGGAAGAGGTATGTCAGATACATATCACTGTGTGTCGTGATGTCACACACTAAATGCATGTCCACACAAACTCAGTCAAGCTATCACTCCACCATGTGCATAAAGCACTGATGACATAGAATCTGTTCACAAATCTGGGGATATGTCCCTCATGTTGGTTGTCTGTCTTCACATGTCCTGTCCTGTGACATATTGCCACCCACTGTATGTGAATCTGTAGGCCACTGCCTCTGTAATGTCCTTCACATAGGTTAGAAAATGGGGCAAGGCCCACATTAAGGAAAGTCCCATATGTCAGAACTAGCAGCAGTGTCCTGGCCCACAGCACAATACAATGTGGGCACCTACATAGTGGTCAATCTTCCTGTAGGATATATTTACTAAATTAATGGCCATAGCAATACCTGACATCTACACATCGGTACAGAGGACAGACAGAAGGTAGATAGCCAACAGGTTATGCATTAGGATGAATGTATTGAAAGATACATGTCTTAAACTGAAAGGTATGCCATTACTACATGACAGCAGTCCCGAATGACATGTCCAAAGAACATAGTAGTCTACAGTTAATATCAACATATCAGATCAATATCTAAATAGGAGATACATATAAATATACAGCTCAAACACGGAGAACAAGATACTCAGTACTCAGAATCTAGCTTTGCATATAAGGATGTATGGTTCCAGTACTACAATCTGCAATCTACTCTTACTGGAAAAAGTACTGTTAAAAGTACTAAGATAATGATACCATATGCGTTAAACTATTTCTCTCAACCAGTGCACTGTAGCTGGTGTAACATGCACGTGTGACTGCATATAACATGGGATACTACCATGAAGGAAACAAATCCAAAGAAAACAGATTGTGGTACTACTCATGTATATCTAGGTGTCCCATACAGTATATTCTCACCCCTTGCTACTGTCATGTCAGCACATAAAAGCATACTATGTACAAGGAATTAAGTACACTTATTAAAGATGTCATTACCCTGCTATTTTATCAGTCTGGAATGTAATCACTAGTTACCAAGGCTAAGCTATGCTTAACAGGTTTCAGCATTGCTTAAATGTAAATGCTAAGCAGATTTGTGCACTGGCAAGTGAAGCCTATACAGTGTAAGTGCCTATTCGTTTAACCATACATTAACACTACATACCATTGGGCAAACCCACTTAAAGCTGCTCAAAACTGCCTTAACCACTCTGTGTCCAACAGCCCTTGTTTTGCCTAGCAAGAAAATAAACAGCCCTTGAACATAGGACCTTGCACACCATAGCATATCCAATTCACCAGCAAGCTACCTCAGCATTTTGTTTTAGGATGTTATCTCAAACATACTCTTCTTTACAGCCAGTTTACAATATGAAAGAGAGAAGTATGCAATTAGGAAGGATTAATATCTATAAATATATATATGAATAGAAACACACATAGAGAGAGAGAGTGAGATATGTAGGTAGAGCCATATATGTGCACAATAATATATCCATATATTAACAATAAATATTGAGTTGCACATATATATAAATGTATGTATATATATATTTATATGTATACATATATTTATATAAACACACATACAAACATACATACATAAACAGATTATATATATATATATATATATATATATATATATATATATATATATATATATATTCATACATGTCCCAAAATGCCCATACAAACATATGCTGCTGATAGACCACCCACAACTGGGGCAGCATGCACAGTTGGATACAAAAGCAGTGATGACACTCACATCTGCCCCTCCCCCACAGTCCAAATAAATGAGCGAACAGTACACTGCTAGAAAATCATGATAGGCCATACACAATGGCCAGACATACAAAATTTTCTTAGCAAAACAAATAAAATGTCTGAACATAGCAAGGAAAAATGCAACCAACCAGTAAATTCACACATTTTTATTATACTCTGACGTCTTGGCCAAAGCCTTTAAGGAGCAAACATCACCAGAAATACATGCTTTAATCCCAAGAATCAAATAACACCTAATTACATAATTGAATACACAGCATCCAATTACACTCATCATCTAACTCCCTATGGGATAAAGTATCACAGTTAATACTAATACATTAAAGTCTATACATAACAATTGTCCTTTTATGAATGTTTCATCACACTGAGGAACAGGTGCTTTCAGAAACAGTACCTTGAGACCTACTACTGTCCCCATGGTGTGATTTATTCAAATGTGCAGCTATAGAACTGACATATTTCTTATCAGTAATATATCTGTCATGTTCTAATATCCCAGTTTTAAAACATGTGTTACTGTCCCCCACATAAAATATGTTACAAGGCCATCCAAGAGCTTTCCCTATAAACCTACCTCTTGAATGTGCAGCCTTCAACATGTTTCCCAGCCATTCCCCTCAGCAGGAATTATAGCACTAAATAATGATAGACCAGTATACCTACCCATCTACTACTGTATAACATCTGGACAAAGCCTGACATAATTGGTGGACAGAAGCCCAAATACATGGCCATACCTGAAATAGTGCTGTTATACACTGAGAAAGTTGCTGGTGTTACAGGGTTTGTTGCAGCATATCTTTTCTGAGGGATATAAAGTCAGAAAAAAGAATGGAAGTTGCCATCTACATAATACAATCACCAGAGTATGCTACTGATTTGCCAAGGACAACACCTGTCTGGGGAACAGCCCATACATAACAGGCTAACCTGTGGCCATTATGTGGATGGCCCTTCAGCTGAGAGTAATGCAGTGACAGAACATTGTCAGATTGAAAACCATGGAGAAGTAGCATATGTAGACAAACCCTGTTAAACTAGCAGCATTCCAAACATATAACGGAAATATTCAGATTCTGTTCTTTAGTCCTGAACCTTGCCCTCCATTTAATTGGCTTGTCTCCACAAGTCTTGTTGCAAGAGGTAGTAGCCCACACAACTCCAGAATTACTTCCTCACAAGTAAGGGAAAAGGCCAATGCCCACATGGAGTAAGCATTTATAGGAGTGTGTTACCATGACATTGGCTATTGGAAGAACTACACAGCTGCTCTGCATGCAATTAGCAAGTGGGGAACCCCAATAGGTGCACAGGCCATCACCTGGTCATGAGCATCACCTACAAAAGCCATGCTGCCTCCTATTCAAACCAGCTATATCCCTATAGTGCACAGAGAGAGAGAAATAACAAAAGAAACATAAAGTGAAAAAGAGAAGAAATGTAATTGAAACATTTAAGCAAGTAATTGAATGTAGTACTTGGTCTGTAATAATGGGAAATATGATTTGGAGGAATATATGTCCCAACAAGACATGCTGTACTAATGTCCTGCTAAACAGCTGCTATGGCCATATTATCTGGCCCTCTCTGCAGTGGGAGATATCACAGACATACCTCTCAACTGTACAGATCCTCACAGAATGTTCACATTTTACCATCATGTATTTTTGTCTGTACATCCTGAGATCTGCACTTTACTGGCAAATAGCTGAGGATTGAAGGCATCAGGTAATGACAAACACTTGAGCTTGAAACTCCATATCCTTAAGAATATTCACTGTAATGCTAAATGTATCATTCTATGAACTTCCTATGTTTGTAGCAGGTATATTTAAAGTCTGTCTCTATTTATTCCCCCATCATTTTAGGCATTGTCCAGATGTGATGTTCTGAGAGGTTGTGAGGAGGGAACACAGCTCAAGAGCCTGACTCACCTGTGAAAGGACAGCTCATATATGACAACTGCAGGGGTGTCTGTCAAACCATTTTGACTATGTCGCTGCTAGGTTAGTAAATGGGATGTTTTCCATATCCATGTTACCTGTGATTATGAGTATGACACATGCTTGCCTTGTAAAGCTAAGACAACTATAGAGGGTGTGTGCATAGTAGAGTACTGTTGCAGACATGTATGTTGAACTGCATGTGATATATTGACTTAATGACATTCAACTGTACAGTGCTCTGCTGGACAATAAGCACATTTGTGACTGATATCTGTAGTCACATACACATATACCTGTGTTATGTCACCCAAAGAAGTGGCAGGTCTGTGAGCAATGGCATTGTAACATAATAGCCTACTTATGACTGTTGGACATCTTCCAAGTTATCACAGTGATGTCAAACCCTACTGTGCAATCAATGCAGTAATGTATGGTGCAGCTATATTAATACAGGATCAGTATTGATGCCCCTTTGACACCCATTTATGTCTGCCATTGTCCAGACTTACTGCTGTAACAGGTTGAAAAGTATGATTGAGCAGTAAGTCTGTAAATAGAGTGTGCCATAATTACATTCAATAGAAATGCATGTCAGGTATCCCCTGAGCACATGTATGTATGTGTATGTCCAGCTGGAAGGCACAAAACTAATCACATGGGTTTCAAGCAGCCAGGTAAATAAGTTGTAAATGTTCCCATGAGTGTTATATTAGTGTCAGTGCATACAACAGACATATGTGTATAGGTACTGGTGGTTGCATTGCCCTGACACTGATGTGGGTACTGGAGTAAGTATGATTATCAGGTAGTAATCAGAGAAGTGTCCACCTGTGTTATGAGCCTCTGTCCATGCCTACCACTACCAGCTATATCAAAACCTATATACAGTGGATATCACAAGTGCACACACCCCTGTTGGAATGCCAGGTTTGTGTGCTGTATGACAATCAAACCACAGAAGATCATTTCATAATGTTTGTCATCTTGAATGTGACCTCTAACCTGTTCAGTGCCATTGCAATACAATCAAAGGTGCTTCTAGGAAGGTGAGAAACTATTGCCAAGTGAAGATGTGCCATGATGTTAGAGTCCAGACCAAGATGGATGAGTGCTGTAACCATCTCAAGAAGGACATACACAAGTTTAAGGGTGTGCACACTCATTCAACTGGCTTATTGTACTGAGTATTATTTCCATATGTTTTCACACGCCAGATTGTTATGTTTTCAATTCAATTGTACAGGTTATAGGTCACACTACAGGTGGGAATTGTTATGAAATTAGTTATTGTGGTGTCATGTTCCAATTGCACAAATACCAGGCCATGTATCAGGGGTGTGTAGCCTTTATATCCACTGTAGCTATATGGACACAGCAGTACCTGACCTGTATATCCAGCCTCCGCCAAGGTAGAGTAATCCCCTTCGGTGGACAGCAGCAATGCATGAACCACATTATATGTTGCTACATTGGCTATACAGGGACACATAAGTGCAGGCAACAACTTTGAAGCAAGTCCACCTATATCTGAGCATGCAGGTAAGTTCACAGGTGATGTCCTGTAAGGATGACTATGACTATGAATTGGACATATAAACACCACTACCAAGAATTGCAACCATGTCTACACATATGTTGTAAGTCTCAGATGAAACAACACAATTCACCCTGTACTAGGGGTAAAGAACACCTCATCTACATATGCCATGGATATAGCCAACCTGCATCACACATGTTAGGTGGGAACATTGCCACTCTGTCCACCCCAGTCATACATGGAGATATGCACATCAACCACACTCCTCCCCACAGTAATGGTGAGCATGTACGTATTGCCTACTGATGGCAACAACAGCATATCTCCATGGGGCATACTGAAATCTGTGTCTGCCTCATACATGAACTCAGGCATGTGCTCAAAGCTCCATCACACACCACAGTCAAACACAGACCTTCCACCATACACACACCATCCACATGAAGATGACCACTGTCAACCCTCTACACAGAAATGAATGGAGGACAGAGGCTTATACAATCAAGTGTTTAACATTGGGGGAATAAGATAGGTCAGGGACAGCTGTGTAATGCAAGCTTCTACAGCCATGATAGCTTGGAGGCTTCCAGGGTAGTCTGGATTATTTGCAAGTAATATCCACTGTTGATGTGCATGTTGACAACCGTATGAGGTCCTGTGACTTTTTCCTGTTCATGTCTTCCAGGTAAAATGCAGAGTGCTCACCTACCAGCATTCTCTGTCGGAGAAACAGACATCATCACCCAATATGTGATTGGACATTATGCCCTGTCATGTGGACAGAGAGCAGAAGATGTGCCGTAGTGAACTGCTGTGTGGAACAGTGTGGTCCACAGGGTAAATGATGCTGAACTGCACAGCAGAACATTTTTGCATGTGCAGCATCGGGCCACCAACCTCAAATGCCATGCTCATCAATGGGCTGCTGCTGTAGCAAGGGACCGACTAGACACAGGTGTTGGCTCAGCCATCCAGCCCCTACTGACACCCACGAGGAGCTCCTCACCACACTTGGCCCACACGCCGAATGCACAAGCCATGACGCTGAGGGAAGCATTGTGAAGGTGGGTTGCACACACACACACACACACACACACACACACACACACACACACACACACACACACACACACACACACACACTGGATTAGGAGCATGCAGGTAAGGGCCCAGTGGAGATTAGTACACTAATGTATCAAACAAATATGTATCTGTGTTGTATATACATGCATTTGTCAAGGAAGATTGCAGTTATGGATGGGGTTTTCTAATGCACAGAAGTGCAAATCTATGGCGAAGACAGGACATTGGGTATTATTGAAGTTAGTACTGTATAGGAGCAGGCATGCTGCATCCATCCTATACCAAGGCCACATGTGTGTCTGCTGACAATAACCCCCTCTCACAACTACCCAGGACCCTCTGGTCTGTATATAGGACAGCAGCCTGTAGCTGGTAGTTATTACATTGTGCTGATGTTGCCTGGCAATACCCCAGGCATGTGAACTACATGCAGTTTACCATGCACACAATCATCAGTAATAGCTATATTGCTTGTTGTGCATGTTCACTTGTGCTGGGGTTAACTGTATTGCATCACAGTGGTCACCACTGTTGCCTATCTGACGTGACTTCAATATTCCTGAAGCATATCTCACAACTTGTCAATGCCAAGAGGTCTGGACAGAGGCCATCAAATTGTGTTGGAGAAACGTCCTAAGGTAAAGTCATGAGTGACACATTACTGGTATACAGTGGATATAAATTGTGTAAACGCCCCTCTTAAGATCCAAAGTGGTCTTGTTACATACTAATTAGGACCACAATATGACAGCCCACACCTCCTCCAGCCTTTAATGTGACCCATAATAGGTACAGTTCACTTGTAAAACCAAGCATCTGTACTCATGTATTGCACCTACAAGGCAGGCCACTTGTGAGGGTGGCAGACATCCTATCAGCATGATGTTTCAGTCAGGTATGATACCTCATGCTGCCATATGTGTCAGTACACTCACTGTGACCTATTTGGCTATAATATCACATATATGGGCATTGTTAAGGCACACAGACCACTGTCGATCATGTATAGGTTTCAAACATCTGGATATTCCAGACACATCTGTACAGAGGACTGTACAATGATTTAACCTGCTGCATGTGAGGCAGATGCTGTCAACACACTGTATAAAGTAATGGCAGCAGGAGGTGGTCACCAGCCGTATATGGTATACACATCAAAATGGTATAAGCTACACATGATATGATCCTCACACACACACAAAACAGTGGCCAGCATTAGGATTAGAACTCCTGACTATCTTGGTAGTTCTACTATAGTGCTATGCAGTTATCAGATTCACCACAGAGCTTATACATTTCCACGTCTTCCAAAGGTACTTCTAAGGTGAATGACATAAACAGGTCTACTACATTAGACTGAAGGGAAGTGTAAAGGGTAGTACACAGGTCAAAAATGGTAAGAGCCTGGTAGCACATGATTCACACACACATACACTTGCCAGTATTGGGATTTGAACTCCTGCCTATCTAGGTATTCCTACTTTAGTGCTATGCAGTTATGAGACATGCCACAGAGCTTACACATTTCCAGTTAAACCAAAGGTACTTCTGAAGGGAAGGACATCAAAAGGTCTACTAAATTGGAGTGAAACGAAGTGTAAAGGGTAGTACACAGGTCAAAAATGGTACGAGCCAGACAGCACATGATTCACACACACTTGCTAGTATTGGGATTAGAACTCCTGAATATGTAGGTACTCCTACTTTAGTGCTACGCAGTTATGAGATGTGCCACAGAGTATACCTTTCCTACTCAACCAAATGTAATTCTGTGGTAGATGACATCAACAGGTCTATTAAATTGGAGTGAAGGGAAGTATGAAGGGTATACCAGGCATAGATCTCCCCTCAAAAGCCTGTAGAAGATAGAATACAGGGATAGAGCCTTGATGCGGTATGCATAGGACATTTTACTTACTCCCTGTATTCTTTTAGTGAGGAACCTCTGTGGACATTCCAGTTGTTGGATGTGCCTGGTTAGGTGCATACCAAAGGGTTCATTGTACTCAAGGATAGGTCTTATGAATGCTGAATACAGTGGAACAATGACTTCCTTGGACTTAGATGCCATATCTTTGTTTCTAAGTCACGCAACATAGAATGATTTCCTCACCACTGTAGACACATGATGATCAAAGGCTCGATTACTATCTGTGTGTGTGTGTCCCTAAGTCCCTGACTACTGGGTCAACTCTAAGGGGTGTGATGTCAATATGATAGTTACCAGGGATGGATGACTTCCCAAAGGATACTATTATGCATTTCTTTGCATTTAGTTTTAGTCCATGGCTCTGACACCAGTTATTTGTCTGTGTCAGCCCCTCCTGGAGAACATTTGTGTCAGTGTGAGACTCAGTGACAGCTCCTAATTTGCAATCATCTGCAAATGTAGTCAGCCAGGGACCACTGACATTGGCCTTGACTTTTGAAAAGTAAATGCCAAAAAGGAGCGGTCTGAGGACTGATCTGTGAAGGACTCCCTTTGTGACTGGCATCTTTGTAGAGGTGGACTCCCCAATTCTAACTTCCTGGGTCCTGTCTGTGAGCCAGTTGGCTATCCACCGGGTGACATACAGGTTTGTACCTAACCTCTTGAGTTTATCAACAATACCCACATGGGATATTGTGTAAAATGCCTTGGCCAGGTCACGGTAAACAGTGTGAATGATTTTGCCCTCATCCATTGCTTTGATGACCTCAAAGAAGTCCACCAGGTTGAGAAGGCATGATCTGCCATTGACGAAACCTAACTGGGTTGGGTCCAGTGTCTGGAGGTTTACTATATCTCTGTTGATCATCTCCATGATAATTCCTTCCATTGCTTTACATATAACACTAGTGAGACATATGGGTCTGTAGTTTCCAGGGTTTGTAGATGGCCCACCTTTGTGCAGAAGGATGATTGTTGCATTTCTCCATTCATAAAGCATGAAGCCAGTTTGCAGGCAGTAATTCCAGAGGCCCTGATAGGTCATATTTCATGATACTTAGAAGACATCCTGGGGATATTGTCTGGGCCCATTGATGCAGTGTTCTTGGCCTTAGAGACAGCATTAAGGACTTGCTCCCTAGTGACAGTAGGCAGAATTATATCTGATGATATTTCCTGAGGGAAGATTGAGGGGGAGAGAGGAGTAAAGCTGGAGCTGAATTTATCAGCCAGGAGGTTTGCTATAGCTTCTGGATCAGTATAGGTGGCTCCACTTACAATGAGCTCTGCACACAATTGTGTATTGCCTTTGATGCTGCTGACATAGCTAAAGAATGCTTTGTGGTTGTCCTTGGCCTGGGAGGCCAAACTTACACAAAGGTTGGGTTTGGTAAACTTTATTTGTCCTCTGAGCTGTTTGTTTAGTTTGATGAGAGTGCTTTTATCCTACTAGGTGCTGCACCTCCAAATTTTTCCCATGATTCCTGTATACTAACCATGATAAATAGTTCCTACATATTTCTCAGATTACTAAGTGTCTTTGTAACAAAGTTTTTATTCACCAAGATACTAATCTTCATTTCTGAGTGCCTGAATTAGGCAGATACCCATCTACACTGTTCAACAAATTACATGGATCATCCATTTTCATCTGCTTGCACAATATATAAATTGCTGTGCAACAGTTTTGAGCAAAACTCAGAAAGTATCTTGCCTCAGAATCACTCCTTTGTATAATAATTCACTATTTTAACTCACACACATATTTCTTACCAAAGTTACATAGTATGATCCAGGCAAAAATATGTGAAGTAAACCTATACAATTGATAATACATTTAACAGTGTGTACAAAACTTCCTCAGTGTGCCCCATCCTTCTGAATCTAATCATCAGTGATTTATGTTTTCCACTTATGTTCTTATTCCTTTGATGTGGTTCCATCTGCATTTTTATATTTTAATGTACTGTTATTTTCTTTTCACTTTCTTTTTTTTTGTCTCTTGTTTTGATTCGTGCACCATCATGATACAACATAAATTATCCAGCTCTTTGGGATATTGTCTTTTATATATGTGATATGCCATCTCACTTGCAACCTCAAAGGCTTGGCAGTAGTTCTTTCTCTGAAACTAATACTTTCAGTGAAAAGAGCTTATGAAGTGACTGGTGAATTTTTGTTATATTTTGTTTCTCTGCCCAAGGTCATCTAAGCAGAATTTTTTGTGTCCATTTCATCTGCCCCAGTATTAAATGTTAATTTAAATTAAAAAATACATGAATATGACAACTGTGAAATGAAACAGTATTACCGAAACATATAACGTCATAATGACTAAAGCATAATATGTATGGAGTTTTAGGTACAATGTCCCTTCACTACAGCTATGGATACTTCACAGTTGCCCCCTAGAGGGATATGACACTTGCCAGCTAGAGACATTTTCCAGGATTAATAGACAAGCACCAAGCAGTTGAACTGTGCTAATTTTCCTTTAAGTAACTGCATGAAGAAAGAGCCACACATTTAATCCAACGTGTATTAGACCATGAATAGCATGATCTAATACATTACTTGCATAAGTAATCAAAGTATCAGCAATGACAGAATAAACACTGTTGGGCTTCTTTCTATGGCAGTAACAGTACTGTGATTACATACATGACCAAAATGTATGCAGCTATTTATTTATTGATATTTGTTTACTGGGAAAATTCAACAAAGTCAGAAGTATCCATTTTCAGCCAAGGCCCAAGGGATAAAAGATCCAGCGACATTAAAATGCACACATACAAAACAAAATGTAAGAGAAACATAGGTTACATTATAGACTGCATTCATTTTCGAAAACCAAATACATCATAAATAAATATTAGGAGCAGTCAGATATGCCATACTAAAAAACAATAAATCAGGATGAGTTTGAAATAAAGGCAAAAGAGAATGGAGGGAAGAAGAAACTGGTTAGATATTAGAGGATTGATAATGATAGATCAGATCAAGTTAGTAGCAAGGAGACTGGGCACAAAGTGGGTTTAAGAGAATATGGAGATTTAAAATGATGAACATCACAGGCAAGAAAGGGCAGTGTGGTCCAGTAATGACCATTAACATGTGTAATGTAGTGATGTGTAGTGGACATGGTTTGCCCATCTGGCATAAGAGGGGCAGCACAGTAACCAGCAGAGATGTCAACATGGGTTGAAGATGTCATGGTGGCAACCCTGGTCATCATGAAAATGGAGAATAAATGTGGTTGATAAGAACGTAAGACATGACGGAGTAGCAAGAGGGGAAAACACAAAAAGGAAACCATAAGGTACGAGACATGGGGGGATTTTTTTTTTTGAGGGGGGACCCCTTTTTATATGTGACAATGAAGGTTGGTACCAGAAGGCAGTGAGGGATAGCAGTGGATAGGACACAGGTAGAAGAGAATGTAGGAGGAGAAGAAGGAGACAGACAATCATAGAATACAGACATGAACAAACCGATGGTACAAACACTAAAGGTAGAGTGATCGTTGGATAGAGACCTATATACAGATGGTGGACAAGTAATGATGGTGAGGGTTGACAAGTAAAAAAAGAATGGGTGATGAGACATAAGAGAGGGAAAGCACCACAATGGGGATAGGATGGGGTCCTTGCATGGTTGGATGCCAGGCTGACCCAGTGGGGAAAAAAAACATGCATCACTTACCTGTTTGTCCAGTGTTGTGGGCAGCTTGCTCCCTTGATGGACAAATGGGTAGGACTTGTGCTTGATGGAAGCTTTGTTAGTACTTTATGCAGAGAAGTGATGGTGGACAAGGATGAATGCATTGGTGAGGCTAAAAAATGCTCCTGTAAGATAATATTTTATCTACCAGAGTCCAGATAGTTGTAATTATACTTCTACCAGTCAAAAGGACATGAATGAAGCTAAAGATATGTGAATAAATAAACTTTTCAAGTATTTTACTTAATGTAAGGAGAATTTAAATTAGTATAGAGCTTGGGAAGAGTGTTTAGTTTAGGAGTTTTTTTGTAGAGGTTTAATTGCAGCTAATTTCCATATATTGTGGATAATATAGTGGTTGACAGATAAATGACATATATAATGAAATTGGCTAAGAAGATGGTCTTACCACATTCAAATGTACAGAAGTGCAAGGTGTCAGCCCCCCCACAGGACAATCCTGAGGGATTTTATGTAACAATTTATCTACTTTTTTATGAGCAAAAGTAAAAGAGGAGAATGATTCCTTGATAAGAAGGTGTGCTCTCTGGCACTGTGAACTAGTACATCGAATACCATTAGGTTGAGGGTTTAGGATATTAGTAAATTCAAGAATTCCTTCTGAAAGTCATTTCAGCCAAGGGATTCATTTGGAGGTATGGCTGGAGTTTGAAAAAGTTGTACTTTTGTTATTCCTGGTTTGGAGGCTAATTTGACAGCAGATATTTTTTGGATTCAATAGCTGCTAAAGAAGTATTTGTGCAACCAGATGACATTTTGGATAGATTATGTTCAGTGATACATTTATTGGAGAAGGGGGAATGAGATTTTATCCAATGGCTTGTCTCTTAAGTTTGAGTAGGACTTTTAGTTACAAGATTATCCAAGTGTTGTATTTGGCCTTTTGAAATATGGAAACAATGTGGAAACATTTTTTTGCAAATGTTATACACTATTATTTATAAGTGTTGGCAGCTAGTTCTGGGTCTCCTCTCTGTAGACTAGCCTCTAGGATACAAAGAATAAAAAGAAGTTCTAAATTATTGTAGTCTAACAGAGATTTCATATTTTCCAGGCTCTCTGTTATCATTGTCATGTGCCACTGGAATTTCACAGGGCTATATTAGAGTGGTTGTCTTTCACATGCAGAATGTTGCATAATATTGCATAATATTCAGGTATGGACCTAATTGGTGAGGTATGCAGAGGGATAATAATTTACTGAGACTTAATATTCCTTTGGGTATCATGCGTACTCAAAGTGGGCTTTTAGACATTGGTTCAACACACAAACACAATGGCTGGGATACACAGAGATGCACTGCAAGTCTGCTTCATGCATTCACAGCAGTGTGTACCATTGCATGAACTAACTGCATATAAAAAACAAGACATGCATTAATTTTGTGCATGTAGTTGCACTCTGTTCTGTGTTAATAAGTAGCATAGCAAATACAGAAGCAGGCATGTCTCTTTCATAATACATATACAGCAACACAAGGCAAATCAGTAACATGTCTGTACATTGCCTTTTGTAAAATGTCTTCAAACATTACTTAATACACTGCTGCATCTCATAATATAGCAGTGTAATACAGAAGTGATCCTGTGCATGCTACCACATCTTTGTGAAGATGGGAAAATGTGAGACATAACAGTTTGCAGAACAACATACCAATTGCAAATGCAGTGCATTGCAAATAAGCGATGAAATGGGGTAAATGGAAAAGTAGAAAGTAGAAAAAAGGAAAGGAAAGTGATCGGAGGGATGCTCAGAAAGACAACTGTGACAAAGGGAGATACTGCCAGCCCAGCTAGCTGGAATTTTGTAAATAATTATGTCATTTGTGAATATCAACATGATTTATATAAGATGCTTGTGTTACAAATGTATTAAAACTATATGTCATGTGCATATCAAACAGCTTGTGCAAAGTGTGCATTGAAAAGTTTTTGCAAAGTGCTATTTAAAATGTAACCACAGAGTGCCTGGCTGGAAAAGAACAAAAATGTATATGAACTATTGTAACTGTTTAGATGTATATATTTTAACAGTGGAAACTGAAATACAGGAGTTTAACTTCAGAAAAATAACTGAAATTAAATTACTTTATGGCTATGCCATAAAATATGGTATCTTTCAGTTTCAATCCAGCAAAAAGACACAATGTCTAAAATTAGGGAGCTTTCTGTATTGTCTCCAGGGTGAAATAATTACTACCTCTGAAAGTATGAAGGTATGCAATTTTTTATGACTTCCAGCATCTGCCAAAGATCTGAGGTCTATATATTTTCGCAGGTAAATGCTAAATAATGCCAGGTCCTAGCAGTGGGGGTTTCACCTGGGATAGTCAGATGACAAGAACTGATGTCCTTCTGCAAGCTATCCCAGCAGTAATATTTCAGATATTAATTTAAAATGTCTCTTAGAAAGACAGGGCATTCGGTATTCTGTCTTGGACATGACAACAACAAGAACCATTCACCACATCTGCCTTGCTCTGATGTAAGTTCCCTAGAGAACAGTATAACTCTCTTAGATACAGTCAGGAATATAGTGAAGTTTAGTTTAGATATTTTTCTTTATTCATTTGAGACTGCCCTGCAATGTTGTTTTAAATATTTCTGGTGGTTTTGAACTATGATGTCACTGTGAATATATACTGAGTATTTTCTTGTTCTTTTATTTATTATTAAATATATGTAAACCTTCCATTGTGGCTGATATGTCCAGAAATATTTAAGTTTTGAGAGTAGTAAACCGGGAACCAAAACTGCAAAAACTAAAACGCAGGAAGAAAGGTACCACAACCGACGTGGAACAGCTGTAATATAAGGAAATGCTGCCGCTATCCAAAAAAATCCAAGGCCCATAAACGCTCCAAACAAATTTATTGGATAAAACCACAAACAAATAAAAACGTCGACCTAGGTTTCGTCCGTTGTACGAACTTCATCAGAACATCACATAATACATCTGAATCTCTTAAATATTGTGCACAATCATACTTAATGAGCCTATTAACCAATGAAATGCGTATGAAACACTATCAAATTAAAAGCAGCAATACAAAAGTGTTAAACCTATGTGTAACTACCAAAAGTAGTGGACCCCTCCTGTAATAAAAATGCGTAATGTATATAAAACACTAAATGTTCACCAAAAATGGAAATAAATATAAACAAATGTCATATAGTTGATTTTAAAAAACCTATAATTCAATTTGAACAATAATGTAAATTATATATTACAATGTTTGTATGTGTTAAAAATAATAACTTGATATATAATTATAATATTTGTTTGTAATTAAATTTGATTTTTAGTAAAAGTTATAATGAATTTGTGTAGTAAAAATTATTAAAAACCCATTAACTGTTGTCGTGTGTATCAAGCAATGCTTAAATAAATAATAAATAATAATCAATTGTGCTTTAAGCTATATTATAATTACTTGTGGGAAAGGAGAACAACAAATAAAAATCATAATATGTACATGTTGAATAAATAAATAAAATAAATTGAATATGTATATATATAAATAAATAATTCATTAATAACTGTACAAATAAATATATTACACACATCAACGTATAAATATATACACCATGATGTGTGTATGAAGTCCAAAATTAATATATAATTCACACATGTGTTGACCCTATTACAAATATGTATATTGTGTATAAAAGACTAACAGTAAACCACATATTGAAAATGTAACAAGATCCCTAATATATTAGTATAGGCCAATAGCCAACGTGTATACAACTGAATCCTAAAATTAAAACACATATAATGAACCACATAATGCTGTACATGAAAAACAAGCAATGTAATAAAATTTCAAAACTATGCTAATGGCCCTTAATATTATTCAACCATAAAATTGGCTTGATGCTAATATATTCATTCAGTCCAGGATGTTGATTAGCATTAAGTAATATCTGCATCCTCAATTCTGACAAATCTAAATTATATTTAGTTAACTTGCCTTGTAAATCCAACTTCTGGTGTATGACACCAAAAAATCTAAAAGAATGGCTTTCAAATTGATTTATGTGTCTAGCCAGGGCATTCGTTAATTTATTATTTTTAATATCCAGTAGGTGTTCTTTAACCCTGTCCCTTAGATGTCTACTAGTTTTGCCAACATAAAACCCTTCACACTGTTGACAAACAGCGATATAAACAACATTTTTTGTATAACAATTTATATGCTGGCTAATTCTGATATTGTGTTTGTTGACAGTCACAACTGTATCAGTATTTATCAAATGCTTACACGTTGAACACCTACCGAATTTGAAATTACCCATTGGTTTTTGTGAACTATTGTGGGTATTAACATTCAAACTTTCAAATAAATCCTTAAACGAAGTGTCCTTCCTAAAAACATGTTTAACACTCCCTACAAACATTTCCCCAAGTGATTTATCTGTACTTATAAATTTCCAATTCTTATTAATAATATTTTTAATACATGAAGAAATGCCATTAAATGTAGTAATATACAAAGGGATGTTATTGCAAATAAATTTTCCAACATCCACTACTTGACTTAGGTGGCTTCCACTAGAAATCATCACGTTGCTATGTAAAATAGCCTTGTAAATGCCCTTGTTTCTTTTATATCTCACTTCTTTGGCTATGTTACTACAAAAATCCTGTGGGTACCCCCTATTTAAAAATAAACTAGTAATGAATTTAATTTCATGATCAAAATCCACATCCTCACTGACCATTCTTGCTGCCCTCACCATCTGACCTTTAACCACCGCTTTCTTCTGATGGTGAGGGTGCCAACTATCAAAATGTAGGTACGAATTTGAGAATGTGGACTTCCTATATATGTTAGACACAAGCTTCTTCTTAACCTTATCATAAGTTAGCTTGATATCCAGGTAACTAATACTTTCCTGGCTAATAACATGTGTGAATTTAAAAAAAAATACACTGTTGTTAATGTAGTCTAAAAACCGTTTTAAAATTGCTTGCTCCCCTTTCCAAATAATAAATAGATCGTCTAAAAACCGACCATAAAATTTAATATATTTAAAATATTCTGAATTAAACACATAATTTAATTCCCAATATGTTAAAACAAAATTCGCGAAACCCGGGGCACACGCTGCCCCCATGGCTACACCACTAACCTGTTTATAATAGGCCCCATCGAAAAATATAAAATTATTTTTTAGTACAATGCCCATTAATTTGACTAAAACATTAATCTTATTCTGATCATAAAGGTTAGTGTGGTATAGTTGTTCTTCTAACCAGTCCAAACCACTGTCATGAGGTATAACAGTGTACAAATTACAAACGTCCATGGTAATAAAGGTGTCATCGTCTTCAAATTCTATAGCTTTAATTTTCCCCAAAAAATCCCAAGAGTCCTTGAGAATGTATGAAAAAAATGCAATGCCAGGTTTTAGATGGTAATCCAAAAATTGACTAATGAAATGTGTCTTACTGCATTTACCATCTACTATTGGTCTAAAATGTAAATTGTCCAAGCCCTTATGTATTTTGTGAATGCCAAAAATACCACTAATCACGGGAAAATCATTTTGTAAAAAACGCCATTCATGTTCGTCCACCTCACCCTGAAATAACATATCAAAGAGTGTAGTGTCAATCCTCTTGTGTGCTATGTTAATCTCATTCCTGCTGATTTCCCTATATGTATCTTCTACCAACATAGCATTCATGTAAGAAACATAATCATTGTTGTCCACTATCACTATGCCACTACCCTTATCGGGTTTCATAATTCTTATATTCTCAGTGGCCAAAATCCTGTGTAATATAACTTCCTCGTGTTTGGTCAGGTTATTGCTATTGTTAAAATCCCTACTATAATGGGTAAAGGCATCCCTTATGTCATTTTCAGTCACTTTTTCAAAAAATGCTATCTTATCATGCATGGGTGGATTGTAAGTGCTTGGTTTGGACAATCTATTACTCCCATTCTCAATAGTACCCCAAGAATTACTCTGATAAAGTATTTTTAAGTTTAACTTTCGGGTAAATAATTTCAAATCTAGAATGCTGTTAACAAGGTTGCCCCTCTTCTTCGGTACAAAATTAAAACCCCTTGAAAACAATTCTACACATTCTCTATGAAAAGACTGATTAGTGTAATTATATAGTTTGAAGTCACCCGTGTTGTTCTCAACAATATCGGGGTTAAAAAATAAAATACATGCCCTTTGTCTATCTAATACCACATTGCTGTTCACCTGTGTACACACATCAACGTCAAGTGACATATCAAAATTATGATTAGCACATACATCAACATTATTAACGTTAACATCAACTATTTCGACTGTTTGCAATTGTTCTACATATTCATGAATTGTCAAATCATTAAGTGGATCACTATTGTCTGTGGTGCTTAAATACGTACCACCATCAAAAGACTTTATCGTATAATGATCAATATCTGAAGTATTTTGAATTATAATGTCATTATTTGTCCGTTGTTCTTCACCTGTGTGTAAAGTCAAATCGCAAATACAGTCACGTCTAAGTTGATCAGCTGTTTCAGACCAATCATTACCCATGTTGTTGAACACTTCAGTGTTAAAACAAGTGGTACCAAGAATCTGCTGCTGTGTATTAATACCGTACACCGAGGTATCACATATTCCATTTTCACTGTCCATATCATCTATATCAGCTAAAAAATTGTTATTATCACAGTCCTCACCCCCCCCTAATCTGTTCGATACATCAAATGTATCAATTGAGCTAATGGATTCGGTCCTCGTAAAATGGGAACCAGTCAAATGTATAGCGTCCGAAAAAACAACAACATCACTGCCTGACGCAATAGAACCAGTAGTTGTTTTCAATAACGTCGTCTCAGGACCAGAAAAAGAAAAGGGAAGAAAACGCTTACCCAGTACCTCAAAGTGTTGGACGCCATCGGCTACTTGCGCGCCCCCCACGCGTTTTTTGGTTGGAAATTGACTTTCCTGGTTTTTTCATAATCCCTTCTCGGTCGTGTTGCTACGTACTCGTACTCTTCCTCCTCCTCATACTGGTGTTGCCCCTTAAGCCTTTTGGATCTCCTGGGCCCTTCACCCTCACTCGGGCTGCCGTACTGCCGTAGTCCATGGGTCTCTGATCGCAAGGGGGAAGTGATGTCATCTAAAACATCCATGCGGTTAATACTCTCTTCCGGTCTCCCATCACTAGGACTGTGTCTTGTAGGTTTGGATTTGGGATACACCAAACCCGACGAATAAACTTTCAAATCCCTTTTAATTTTGTGCTGCTTTTTATCATAAATAACGTTACAGCTGTGATCAACTTCTTTAATAATGTTAATGTAGTTGGTATAGTATTGGTCAAAAAGCAGATCTTGGCTAATAGAACTATTTAGCCGATCCAATTCAGATAGAAGTACATCTATTTTCTTATCATTATATGTAATCATTATTTCCATAAGTGCTATACCCGTTTTATTAAATAATTCGTGCAGCTCCTTTAGCATGTCCGGTTCATGCTCACTGCCGTTGGGGTATCGCCACAGCCTCAGCCCTTTGGGAACAAGCCCCAACTCAATGTTTTTACGCAAATACCCATTTTCCATTTGGGTTCTTTTCAATTTAAACATCTTGACTTCAAAAACCCGTAGCCAATCTCGCATGTTACCTTCCTCTCGATTGTTCTGACTATTCATGGAATTGTGTTTAGTGTTGAAAGAATACTGATTGGACTTCCATGAATCACTGCTTACCGGCTCCGGTTGCACATTAACTCGTGTAGCGTGAAAGACCTGTCCACTGGATGTACCATTGGTACCGGATGCTGTAGGTGCCAACGGAGGCATTCGGTATTCTGTCTTGGACATGACAACAACAAGAACCATTCACCACATCTGCCTTGCTCTGATGTAAGTTCCCTAGAGAACAGTATAACTCTCTTAGATACAGTCAGGAATATAGTGAAGTTTAGTTTAGATATTTTTCTTTATTCATTTGAGACTGCCCTGCAATGTTGTTTTAAATATTTCTGGTGGTTTTGAACTATGATGTCACTGTGAATATATACTGAGTATTTTCTTGTTCTTTTATTTATTATTAAATATATGTAAACCTTCCATTGTGGCTGATATGTCCAGAAATATTTAAGTTTTGAGAGTACTTGCATATTTATTTGGTGACAATGTGTGGACCACTTTTAATAGTCTTGCTCTTGGTCAAACTAATATTAATATTACACAGTAAGATTGGACAGCCTTTGTTAAGGGCCTTAAAGTAGCTGATGAGGAGTTGGCTGGTGGCAGTGATAGCTACCTAAAATTATGGAAAAATGCATCCAAAAGCAACTTCTGTACTATCTAATTCACAACAACCTACTGGTCAACTATCAGCATGGCTTCAGGCCACATCATAGTACCACCATGCCCTACTCTCCTTCTCCAATACTATAAACCATAACAGGAACAATAACAAATTATCCTCTGCCCTCTTCTTGGATCTATCAAAGGCTTTTGGTATTGTCAACCACAATCTGCTTATCAACACCCTGAAAACAATGTCTCTGGGCAGTCACTCACTCCAATTGTTTCAATCATATCTGGATAATAGGCAACAAGCTGTCCTATGGTATAACAAACAATGTAACCTCCTGCCTAACACCCTAGGTGTCCCCCAGGGATCTATTCTGGGACCTCTTCTGTTTTCCATATTTATCAGTGACCCTCACACTGTCATACCAAAGGTTAATTGCATCCAATACGTGGATGACTCCATGTTGATCTGTCACCTCCCAACTGAAGCTGCAGTCAATAACCTGGAGTTCTTTTAACCGAGTTGAAAACTGGCATGCTGACCCCTGGCTGATTTTGAATCCCAGCAAAACAAAACTCCTGCTTTTCCCCCTACGCAAAGGTCCCCACTGTTATCCTTTACCATTATGTCCAATAATGGCACCATAATCATCCCATATCTCTACACAAAGCTATTAGGAGTTATTGTCGACAACAATCTTAAATTTTATGTGCACATCGACAAAACTGTCAAAACTGTTAACAAAAAACTTGGGTCACTATACAGAATAAAGCCATTCCTAACTCCATCTACCAGAACAGCCATTGCCTGCTCCAATCTACTCTCTACCCTATGCTATGCCTCCCCTGCACTTATCACCTTAAATAAAACTGAACTTAACAAACTCTCTAGCTGCTACAATCACATAGCTAGATTTGCCACTGGCCTGCCCTATAGAATACATCACTGTATAAACCTAAGTAATCTTGGATGGCTAGAGCTACCCAGACTGTTTCAGTATAACCAACTTATATTGGCTCATTAAATACTCAAACAACCTGATAAGACTCTGGTACTAAAAGACATTATCTATCCCCACCTTAACCTCAGACCATTATGCTCATCTAATAGAATGGTAGTACAAACTATCAAACCCAACAACTCAGCCGGGGACACCCTCTTCACCATTTATGTTGGCAAAATGTGAAACTCTCTACCTGCTGACCTCACCCTAGAAACATCTTTATCTCGATTCAAGAAATGTCTCAAGCAGTGTTTCATATCTCAGTGGTTATGTCCATGCTCCAAGCCTGACTAAATGTTTAGCTTCTCTTGTATACCAATACTATTTTTGTAACTCAAATGTCTTGTGCTATTTTTATTAAGCTATATAATATGTTTGAGTCCATGTATAACTGATACTCATCAACAGACTTTGTAACTTGTGATAAATGTATGCTTTGTTAAGATGTTTGTGTAACTTTCTTCGGAGCTTTTCTCCCCTGGCCTCAGCTGAAAATGGACATGTATCCAGTCGGACTATCCCGGTCAACAAATGTTAAATAAAATAAAAAAATGAAATAAATAAATAATAAAATAAATAAAATATTCTTGGAAAAAGGGGGCATAGCTAGTGAACCTGTGCCAGCCTTTCTCAGGTGTGTGTTTGTGTGTGTGTAAATCAAACTTCAAAGAGTGTGTGTGTGTGTGTGTGTGTGTGTGTGTGTGTGTGTGTGTGTGTGTGTGTGTGTGTGTGTGTGTGTGTGTGTGTGGGTGTGTGTGTGTGTAAGCTACTTGGGCAGGGGCATACAGCATTGGTTGGACAAAGAGGGTGCTTGAGGTCTTGGCTTGGCCATTCAGCTCAGATCTCAGCTCTATAGCTGTGCCAGTGGGGAGTCTTATTGAGGAACTGGAGAAAGAGGGAGAAACCAGTTCCAGACTGACTGTGGTCTCTGTGTGCTCTCAATGGAAATTGCACTTGATGCAGAGAGCTGCATCTGGAAATACTGTGTGTTTACTTGTTATCCTCTCAGTGTACATCCCCCACTGTTGCCAGTGGTGAGGATTAAGGCTCCTTGATTACTGGTCCTGTGGTGGGTCATCACATTTTTGGTAGGTAGTGGTGGGATATCTGCATATTGGGATTCAGTAGTGTGGAAGTGGAACTCCTGTAACCTGTAAACAGTGGTCAGTAAATAATGTGTTTGTACTCTCAAGCAGACACACAGTAGACATTCAGAGGTTCAAATCAGAATAGTTTTACTTATTTTGTGTTAGCTTAGTTAGTCATGGAGAGCAGGCAAGGATGCCAGCAGAGAAGTATGGTAAGCTGGCAAGGAGCCAGTTGGCTGAGATGTGCCAAGACAAAGGAATAGTACAAGCCAGCCTGACTAAAGCAGAAATGATTGCAGCCATAGTCACCACTGCATCAGAGAACAGCAACCAGGAGGACAACCAAGCTGGCCGTGGGGATGTACAGCTCTCAGAAAATGGACAGTTAAACCTTTCCACAGATGACTTAAAAAATCCATCTGTAATTAAAGAGACTTGAACTGGAGGCCAAGTGGTTGGAAATAGAATCAGCAGAGAGAACTGTGGTTTTGGGGCGCTGAAGAAAATGTGAAACTGCTGCATTTAGAGGTTGAAGAAAATGAAAAACTGAGTCAGGAGAAACAAGTGTAATTAGAAGCAGCAGAGAGACTGAGACATCTGGAAGCTGACAAAGAGGAGAGACACAGGCAACATGAAAAGAAGATGCTGACTCTTTGCCAGGGTTATAGAGGTAATGAGAAAGGGAATGACTGAACCCAAGAAGCAATAAAGGTCAGTAAATTTCTTCCACAATTTACAGAGGGCGATAATTTTGACAGTTTTATTCATATGTTTGAAAGGGTATGTAAACAGTATAATGTTGACCAAGGGCTCTGGGTATGGTTCCTGACCCCCTTATTCCATGGTAAATCTGTAACTGCTGTTTCTAAATTGTCCGAGAGTGATTGCTTAAAGTATAATACAGTTAAAATTGTTTGTTAGAGTGTTTTAAGTTAATACCTTATAGAAAAAATGTTTTGTGAGCATACATGCAAGGCAGATGAAAGTGTGTGTGAATATATTGCTGAACTAAGCACTTATTTTCATAGATGGGTGAGTGGGTGCCAGGTCACCACTTTTGAAGGGCTAGCGGACATTTTGGTGAGGGAACAAGCTTTTAGTACTTTGCCTGAGGACATGGGAATCTGGTTGTCAAATAGATAATGTAATACCACTGATGAGGTGGGGAAACAGGTGGACCTATACCTAACAAGTAAGGCATCACTGCACAGGAAAAGATATCCAGTGTTGTACATGGGTCTAAAGGAACCCAAGGTGGGCAGCCAAACCACCCTAATAGAGTGCACCAGTAACAAGGGAAGCCACTAGTTCAGGTACATGGTCAGGATCATGGGTTAAATGTTTTAAATGTAACCAGTGGGGCCATGTAGCATATAGATATCTATGGAAGCAAGATGGGGAACAAAAGGTGGGAGAGCCAGTAAGTGGGAATGACAGAGTGCCAGCAGTAAGTTGTCTGGAGACAAAAATGGTATCAAACTACCACAAGAGGTTATATCTATCTTAGTAGATGGAAAACAGGTCACTGCTAAGAAAGACACAGCCTCTGACCTAACCATTGTGAAGCCTGCAAGGGTTAAAGAGGAGCACTTCTTGCTTGGGCAGTCTACTCTAGTCAGAGCTGTAGGACGGACCCCATCCCAAATACTTTTGTCTAGGGATCACCTTGATTGGGAGGGTGGAAAAGGAAGCAAGCAAGTAGATGTGTTTGAGGCTATCCCAGCAGATGTCCTGATAGGGAATGACTTTTGTGATGCAGTGCCTTGTGTACATCCAGTTACACAAAGACAAGCTTGGAAATGGGCATGTGGGTCTGGCAGCAGCCTGGGGTGGGGGGGGGCAGACAAATTGTACACTTAAAGCCAGGACTGGTGAGGTGGCTATTTCAGGGAGGGAGCTACCCTGTGACAGTGAGACTGAAAGTGAGCCACAGCTGCTTGTGGGTACTGATCCTTGGACAGAGTTATGCCAAGGGCAGAGGTGAGTAGTAGTACCCAGGCTGACAGTGAGGCATCACAGTCAGAGGATACCAGACTTCCTGTGGAAGGGGAGCTGGGAAGAGTTACAAAGAGAGCTGAGACAGGCTCAGCTCTCAGACCCTACATTACAAGGCTTGAGGGAGATAGCCAGGGAGATGCCTGATTATCAAGGAAAGGGAGGACCTGTACATTGGGACAAATAGTTAATGTATGGAGAGTGGACCCCTGAGGGAGGGCTAGAGGGTAAAATAATACAGCAGTTGGTAGTGCCCAGAGCCTACCATCTGGCACTTCTAGCCACAGCCCATGATATTCCCTTTGCAGGTCATATGAGCATAAAGTGTACTAAGAGATGTATTATGCAGAACTTTTATTGGCCTAGGATTTCCAGGGATGTAACAGGGTACTGCAGGACCTGTGAGCAGTGCCAAAAGGTAGCAAAGGCAAGAGACAAGGTCAAAGCTCCTTTGATGCCTTTGCCTGTGACTGAGGAACCATTTCTGGGGGTAGCTATGGATATTGTGGGGCCTCTATGTACCCCAAATTCCACAAGGAAGAAGTATATACTAGTGCTAGTAGATTACGCTACCAGATACCCTGAGGTGGTAGCCCTGTCCTCTATCAAGGCAGAAAAGGTGGCAAATACTTTGTTAGAGATTTTCAGCAGGGTAGGTTTTCCAAAAGAAATACTGACTGATAGAGGTGCCAATTTCATGTCAGACCTGCTGTCTTGCTGTGGAAGCACTGTGGGGTGAAGCCCCTAAAGATCCCCCCCACCATCCCCAGACATATGGTCTGGTGGAAAGGTTAAACACTACACTAATGATCATACAACAGGAGTTTGCAGACCAATTCAAGAGGGAATGGGACAAATATTTACCCCATCTGTTGTTTGCTTGCAAACAGGTGTCTCGGGAATCTATAGGTTTTTCATCCATTGAGTTGCTGTGTGGACATAGGGTGAGGGGACCTCTAAATCTGACTCGTGATGAGTGTGAGGGTGAATGTAAATCCCACAAAGAGTCTGTTGTGGCATATGCCCTAAACCTCAGGACAAGGTTCAGGGAACTCATTGGCTTGGCCTAGGAGAACCCAGCAGAAGCCCATCAGCAGAAAAAGGTCTAGTATGACAGGAATGCTCGAGCTAGAGAGATTGCTGTGGGGCAACAGGCTATGGTTCTCATTCCTCTCAGACACAACAAGCTGCAGGCAGCTTGGGAAGGACTCTTTAAAGTGGTAAGGAATATCAGTGATGTTTTTTGTGTTTGCTTAGCGTACTCACCTACTGTCATATTTTTTGAAAGTTTAGAGTATTGCTAAGGTGAATGCTACACCACTGATCGTTTTGTTCACTTCAACCTGTGTATTCTGCTGACCTGTATAGTTATTGATAAGTGGAGTAGTTGTACTTGTTCTTTTAAACTCTCACCAGGAACTCCATCACCCTTGTACATGCCTGCACTATCTAATAAGCATATTAAGTCAAATAACAAATGTTTACCTGTCAAATGTGATATTTTAATGTATTTTCCTAACGAGTACTTTGCCTTAGTGTGTGTCTTGTACTACTACTTACATCACCACTTTTTCTCCCTCTCTGCACCCAGCACTACAACGACTGACCTGCACTTGGTCTTGGGTTACCTACCCTGTCCAGGATTGCTGCCTCTTCCCCAAGCAAAGGAACATTGCCAAAACTTTTTGGACCTATTTTCCCTAAAGGACAAAAGAAAGTACGTTTTATACTGACTTTATCCAAAAGTTACTAATGTTATTTTCAACTCAGGTGTATCTTGTAAAACCCAAAGCCAGGACAGCCAGCAGCCATACCCCCCTCCCAACCACTAGAATACCCACCCTTAAGCCTCCCTTTCACAACTCCTGTTTTACCCTATCTCTATAATTAGAGCTATATTTTACAGCTGCAAGCCCATCGAGTAGCTCTGGTTATAATACAATCCTCGCCCACTAAGTGGCTCCCTCCTCCCAGGTCTTTTTCCCCTTGCAAATCTAACTCCATTGTACAAACTTTCTCACAAACATCCATTAGACTCTACACTTTTGTTATATGATAGACAAACATCCATTAGACCCTATACTTTTGTTATATGATAGACCCATTCCCACCCCACTACTTCCATATATTTCTAAGCTGCCCAACATCCCATTTCCTTTTATACTTACATTAACAATCAGAACTCAACTGATTGTTTTCCCTGCACACTGTTCTTCTCTGGCTCTTCCCGCTCCATTCGCCCTCCGGGCTCACTCCGCTCCCCTACCCTGCCCCCAATTCCCACCCACCCCCACTACTACTAAACTTATACTACACAAACCCCTCCCCTCCTTAATTGACCACTCCTACTAAACGCTCTCATCCTATCATAACTTATCCCCCACACATCCTTTCACTCACTCCCACTTTCCCCTACACTCAAAACTCCTCCATCACATCTCATATATTTCTCTCAGGTCTAACTACCTCCATACCCACCATGTATCAACCTACTCCCTCCTCATCCCCAAAACTGAAACCTTTGTATTACCTCATACCCCCACTCATAATACTTTACCTCCTCACTGCCTATGAAATGCACCACCTACCTAATTTTCAACACTCTACTTCCAGCACAAACATCTACATCCAAACACACACCCCTCACACATTTCAACTCCACTTCCACACCCATAGCACAACTCAAACTCCACTCTATCCTATACCACCAAAATACTTAAACCCAAGAACTAAAACCTATTACCAACTCCTACTAAAGTTCAACAAACTCATACAAAGCCTACGTAACCTCACAGCTGATGGTGACATCCATCCTAACCCTGGCCCAAGCTCAACAACTACCACTAACCCCACAGATAAAATCCCTACCAACCTAAGATGCTCACTTAATGCCCCAAAATCTTTTCTAGTGTGCCATCTAAATATCAGAAGTATAAATAATAAACTCCACCACCTACATGCACTCCTAGATATACATTCACCAGACATTTTCTGCCTAACAGAAACCTGGCTTAAACCCTCTATCCCTGACAATGAAATATTACCACCCCACTACAGTATAATAAGACAGGACCGTAAAGGGAAAAAAGGAGGTGGAGTAGCCATCCTATATAAATCCTCTCTAGAGTTATCCACATTCAGCACCCCGCTTGACCTAACAACTACCAACACTGAAACTATAATCTCAAGAATTCAACTTAACAAAAACAAATCAATAAACATAGTATGTAGTTATATTCCTCCAGGCAATAACATTAACACCTTAGAAACCACACTCCAATGGTTATCCTCAAACCACCCCCAAGAAACAATAGTACTTGGAGACTTCAACATTGATTGGACAACTTGTTCAGCACACATCCCAACCACCCATATTAACTTACATGGTTTCTCACAAACTATTACAACCCCCACCAGAATCAACAAATCTAACAAAAAGGAAAGCATTATAGACTGGATCTTAATAAATAACAAACCCCAGCTCTACAAAGCAGGCACCCTACCTGAGGATATGAGCGACCACCTCCTAACCTACATAATTAGAAAAAGAGACAACATGCCCCTTCAAACCAGCTTTAAAACCCTCAGGTACACAAAGAACTTTAACCTAAATAGTTTCCAATCTGATCTAGGCCTATGTAAATGGGCCAGTCTTAAAATTCTACCCCTTGACCAAGCAGTTTCAGAATTCAACACTACATTCCTAGCCATCTTAGACAAGTATGCTCCCACACGCAGAATCAGAACCAAAAACAAAATAGCACCATGGCTAACCAATACTACCAGACCAAAAATTACTAACAGAAATAGAGCATGGTCCTCATGGAAAGCTACCAAATCCCCACAAGCCCACTTAACATACAAGCAGGCAAGAAATGAAGCTAAAAGATCTACACTATTAGATAAGCAAAACTACTTTTGCAATTTACAGCAAAAGCATCAAAATCAGCCACAAAAATTCTGGTCAGGTCTAAATAAGCTGCTCAACCCAGGTAAATCTTCTACCCCAACCCCCTCATCTACCATACAACTACCCCCTGATTCAGTAGCTAATAACTTTAACACTTTTTTCACTGAAACCGTCAAGTCCCTAGCCAATAATCTATCTCCCTCCTCTTCATCTACCATCCCTCCTACTCACACATGCCCACCACCCTTAAAATTTGAGCCTATCTCCACTGACTATATCAAATCTTTACTCAAGAAATTAAAACCTACCACCCTTGCAGCCGACCTACTACCCGCAGAATTCCTACAAAAAGCTGCTAAAGAAATAGCTTACCCTATCTCCATCTTAATCAATTGTACAATCCAAGAATCCTACATCCCCTCCATTTGGAAAACCACTCACATTCTTCCACTTCATAAGGGAGGTAACTCCACAGAACTCTCTAACTACAGACCTATCACAATACTATCTCCCCTAGCCAAAATAATGGAAAAATGCATACAGAAGCAACTATTAGCCTACCTTACTCACCATTCTCTCCTAACCTCATCATAGCATGGTTTCAGACCAGCCCACAGTACAACCACTGCCATTCTCTCCTTCTCTCACACAATAAATCACAACCGTAATCAAAACATGCTCTCCTCTGCCCTCTTCCTCCATCTATCAAAAGCATTCAACATGGTAAATCACAACTTACTCTTAGAATCTCTAAAATCACTGTCCATAGATAACCCAGTATGTAACTGGTTCCACTCATACCAGAAAGATCGACAACAAGCTGTCTTGTGGAAAGATAAACTATTCCCCCTTCTACCTGTCACCCTTGGAGTACCCCAAGGTTCTATTCTGGGTCCCCTTCTTTTCTCTATATTCATCAATGATCTGCCCAAAGTCATACCACAGGCAACTACCATACAGTACGCAGATGATTCTACTCTAATCTGCACTGCCTCAACTCCTACAGAATTACAATTCATAACCCAGACTACTTTCAACAAAGTAGAGAACTGGCTTAATAATTGTCTTCTCTTATTAAATCCAAACAAAACCAAACTACTACTTTTCTCCCCCACCCATAAGCTAACACCACCAATAATTACAGTATCTTCAAACAATGGCACCATAATCTCTCCTGAACCAAACACTAAACTACTAGGTATAATCATTGACTACAATCTGAATTATAATGCCCATATAGACAAAACCATAAAAACAGTAAATACAAAAATAGGCTCCATGTACAGGATAAAGAAATTTATAACCCCAACTGCCAGAACCACAATAGCCTGCACACATCTTCTATCTTCTCTTCTATATGCCTCACCCATCCTCACTAATCTATCTAAAGCAAACCTCAACAAAATCACCAGCTGCTATAACAATATAGCTAGATTTGCCACAGGCTCCACATACAGAACCCACCATTGTCATAACCTTCACAAATTAGGCTGGCTAGAACTTCCCAATCAATTATTTTATAACCAACTCATAGTTGTACATAAAATCCTCTACCAACCTACCAGTACCCCTAGTCTATCTAAACTTATAACCCCCTATAACAACCTAACATCCCTATGCTCATCCAGCAGAGTGCTAGTACAAACAAACAAAGCCTACAACTCAGCTGGAGATTCATTGTTTTCCAACTCTGCTGGTAAAAAATGGAACTCCCTGCCTCCATAAGTAACCACTAATAGCTCCTTCCCTCAATTCAAAATTTCCCTGAAAACACACATGCACAGAGTCTGGCTATGTCCATGCCAAAATCCCATCTAACTATATAAAGTAGACTGAGATAATCAAACTATACTCATGCTCATATCTCAACCCTGACTAACCTAAAAACACACCAATAAACATTTTAGACCAAACTTAGCTCTCAATTGTGGTTTCCCTCTTCTCCTTCTTAGATGACTATACTAGACTATACTACCATATCTATTTCTTCTTCATCACTCGCTAACTGAAAATTCTTATCTTTCAGACACACCTCTCTAAAACTGGTTTTTCCCTGTATATTTACTGCCTAAGCGATATTGTTTTTATCTCCTATCTATTTATAACTAATATATATCTTTTGTCCTTGCCCAACTGTTAACCTTATAGAGATCCTTGTAACCTGCATTTTTTAAGTAGTATAAATAGATTCATTGTTAAATTTTAGATATGCTATTACCTAAATTTTTATTGTTACTAAATTTTTCATAACTTAGAGTTTTTCTCCCCGGGCCTCCGCTGTAAATGGATATATATCCAGTCGGACTTTTCCTGGTTAACAAATGTAAAATAAAATAAATATAAATAAAATAAACTACATGGTAAAACTGCTAGGCAGGAGGCAGGGACACAAACTGTACCATGTTAATATGATGAAACATTGCCATGATAGGGAGGCCCTAGTGCTAAGTATTTGCAGTAGAAGGCAGGGGGAGTCTAAGGGGGATCTATGGCTCCAGGAACCTGGCCAGCACAATCTCAAGTTACTATTGTGGAGCCTGTACTGAGGCCAGCAATGCCAAGGCAGCTGGAATCTCAAGATGGGTAATGGGGTAATGTATTCACAGATCAGCTCATCCCTCTCAAGCAATGTTTCTCAAGGATCAGTTGAAAAACTAGCTTCCGTCTTCTAGTGGGGAAGAAGTGTGGGAAAGGGAGCTACTGGCAGCCCAGCCATCTAGAATTTTGTAAATAATTATATGTCATTTGTGAATATCAACATGATCTATATAAGATAATTATGTTATAAATCAATTAGAACTGCATGTCATGTGTATAGAAAACTGCTGGTACAGAAGTATGTGTTGAAAAGATTTGCGCAAAGTGTTGTTTGAAATGTAACCACAGTGTGCCCTGCTGGAAGAGAGCAGAAATGTAAATACACTATTGTAACTGTTCAAATTTATATATTTTAACAGTGGAAACTGGAATGCAGGATGTTAACTTCTAAAAAATAATTGAACTTAAATTACTTCATGGCTACGCCATAAAATATGGTATATTTCAGTTTCAATGCAGCAAGGAGATGTGATGTCAAAACTAGGGAGCTTTCTGTATTGTCTCCAGGGTGAAATAATTAGTACCTCTGAAAGTATGAAGGAATACATTTTTTTATGACTTCCAGCATCTGCCAAAGATCTGAGGTCTATGTATTTTCACAGGTAGATGCTAAGTATTGCCAGATCCTAGAAGTGGGGGGTTCACCTGAGGATAGACTCAGATGACAAGAAATGATGTCATTCTGCAAGTTATCCCAGCAGTAATATTTGAGATATTAATTTAAAAAGTCTCTTAGCGAGACAGGGCATTCTGTAGCTTGTCTTGAACCTGGCAACAAGAACCATTCACCAGATCTGCCTTGCTCTGATGAAGTAAGTTTCTAGGGAACAGTATAACTCTCTTAGGTACAGTCAGGAATATAGTGAAGTTTAGTTTAAGTAGTTTTATTAATCTATTTGAGACTGCTCTGCAATGTTGTTTTAAATATTTCCTGTGGTTTTGAGCTCTGATGTCACTGTGAATATACACTGAGTATTTTCTTATTATTTTATCATTTATTATTAAATATACATAAACCTTTCATTGTGGCTGATCTAGAAATATTTAAGTTTTGAGAGTACTTGCATATTATTTGGTGACACTGTGTGGGTCACTCCTAATAGCCTTGCTCTTAGTCAAACTACCATTTGTATTAACATTAATATTATATAGTAAGATTGGATACTCTTTGTTAAGGGCCTTAAAGTAGCTGATAAGGAGTTGGCTGGTGACAGTGATGACTGCCTTATAGTCTGGGCAAAAGGTAGCATAGCTAGTAAACCTGTGCCAGCCTTTCCCAGGTGTATGTGTGTGTGTGTAAATCAAACCTCAAAGAGTGTGTGCATCAACTACTTGGGCAGGGTCACAAAGCACTAATTGGGCAGAGAGGGTACTGGAGGTCTTGCATTGGCCAGTCAGCTGAGATCTAAGCTCTATAGCTGTGTCAGTGAGGAGTCTTACTGGAGAACCAGAGAAAGAGGGAGAAACCAGCTCTGGACTTACTGTGGTCTTTGGGTGCTCTCAAGGGAAATTGCACCTGATGCAGGGATCTGCATCTGGAAATACTGTGTGTGTGCTTGTTATCCTCTCAGTGTACATCCCCCACTGTTGCCAGTGGTAAGGATTGAGGCACCTTGATTATTGCTCCAGTGGTGAGTCATCACAACAATATATAGGAATGTGGAGATTACAGTGGATATAGCTCACTTTGCTTTATATAAACAGAAAGAAAGAAAGATGGACAGGGGTGATAAGAAGAGAATGCAAGGAGAGAGGGTAGTTCATTGTTATTTCAGTGTGCAGAGGTAGACAGACACACAAAGAACATCACAGACTAACAATGACAGATGTATGTCTGCTATAATGGGGAAATGGAACTGTCAGAGACAAGGAGGGGACAGACATATGGTGATGGAGAGTGTTGGGTGATTCACAATGAACAGGTCTTGACACAACAGGAAGGGCATACACCAAGATGGGTATAGGGTGAGATATGGTCAATATTGTGAAGTCTGCCACTCCAGCCTAGAGGGACACTACAGTGTTCTGTCACCAGCTTATGGGTCATGGAGGCTGATGGTGAAGGCCACACCCTCATCTATTGTCCTGATGGGTGGGTCCAGCTTGGTGAGTGAGATAGCAATTTCCTCCAGAGGAATCTCCATTCTTGCTGTGTGCCTCACCACGTGGCAAGCTACTCAAGCAACATTGGCAATGGGACCAAGCCAGCTTCCAGAGAGAGGCTGAGATTCCACTCCAACAAGGCACTTCTAGCTGCAGCCTTAGCAGGGACAGGCTAAGGCTGAGCCATCTGCTGTGTTCATCTATCATCTGGGCATGCAGGGAGTAGGCAAAATGGAAAGTTGCCCATTAGAGAACCAAACTTTCCACTGGAATAAACGTTATCTAACACAGATCAGCGCTGGTCAGTTGAACTAGCAATGCTTTACACCTTTACCAGGGGAGTACAAAAATCAAGTCCTGACTATGACCCTATGACCCAAGCCAATAGAGTTTGATCTGCAGCTTAGCTACTTTGCAGCACAGCTAGTACCTATTTTTTGGGCGGGGCTCTGAGCACCTGGATTGGGTGCATTCTGAATCCTTCTTTTCATTGCCCACCAAGCATAACTCTTTTCTTCTTAGCACAAGAGCTGGTGGACTTTTTTTTTTTGTATGTGTGTATTACTGTAGGAGAACAACAGTATTGGTTTATGAAAACAAATCATGTACTGCAAAAGGGACCAAACAAATCAAATGTTTAATTCTCAGTCTAGCACTTTAATTATTGCACTTCTCCTGCAGATAAATATACTAATTATGTAAGTCACATGACAAGATAAAAACCAATAAATATGAAAGTGCTACAGTGAGTAGAAAGCATTTGATTTTTTTGGTCCCTTTCACAGTGTGTGATTTATTTTGTTTTTTTGCTGATTGCTTTTTTTTTGAATCACGGACTGCAGCTTGGTTCTTCTGTTTGGTAATACTGGGTTTATATCTAGAGGAGTGGACATTGGCATCAGAATAGACCAGTCCCATGCATTTCAGAAGATAATGAACCGAATTAGTAATACAGCAGATATATTTATATCAGCATTGCACATATAGACTGTTAGCCGACCACAGCATACATTTTATAGTTTTTTCATTGGGTGATTAGATAGTCAACAAACAAAACAAATATACACAATAACCTTAAATCCCTGCTTGACTTAACGCATTAATATAAAATGTGTGTTACATGTAATGGATATTGAACTATTTTTTTTCTTTTTAAAACATTACATTTGTAAACACCCTAATACTAGGTGATTTCAACTACCCTGCCATTAATTGGGAAAACTACTTGGGTACCAACTCCTTTTCCCAACGGCTTTTGGAATTCATAAATTCCAATGCCCTAGATCAACTAATCCATTGATCCACCAGGGGCTCCAATATCCTAAACCTGGTCATTACTAACATGGGAGATAGATGCTCCACACCAGTGGTCACCCCTTCATTGGTCAGGTCTGACCATAAGCAAATCACCCTTGACATCCTCATCCCACCTCCACCCCCAAGTAAGGAAACCTCCTTAAAAAACTTCTCCAAAGTCAACTTCATGCTACTGAAGTCAGAAGTGACAAACTTCACAACACTCACGCATACAGGATCTGGAAGTTCAACTGCAGAATCCTACACTAAGGCACTGTATGAGCACATCCACTCATGCATGAATCGTGCCATCCAAATAGAACCAAGATGCTCTTCTCCAAAAAAAGAAAGCCAATCTGGTGGTCCCCTGCTATAAAAAAACTATACAACAGAAGGAAGAAACTGTTGCAGAAAAGAGGAAAATCCCAGGATGCAAAAAACTCCCTCACCAGCCTCAGTAAGAAGCTGAGATCCCTCATAAAATCCTCAAAAGCTAGTTATGAAAATAAAATTGCCAAAGATTCCAAAGACAACCACAAGGCATTCTATATTTATGTCAAGAATCTAAATGGTAATGCTCAGATCTGCTCTGAACTACAACAGAATGGCATTAAATATACTGATCCCAAAGATATTGCCAGTATCCTGGCAGATCGATTTAGTGCCAACTTCACTCCTCTCTCACCCCCTAAAGGGCCCATCAATATCAAAAGATTGCCAAATTCCGATAATCACAGACACACAGGTAGAAACAGCACTCTCCAAAGCTAAGAATACAGCATCCATGGGACCAGATGACATCCCAGACTGTGTACTACATGAACTACAAAATGAACTGGCACCCCACCTAAGTGTCATGTTTAATCATAGCCTCACCTCAGGCTTCATGCCCACTGAGTGGTGCACAGCTACAGTTATCCTGCTCCACAAGGGAGGATACACCTTGGATCCCGGGAACTACCGTCCCATCAGTCTGACAAGCCTGATCTGCAAGGGCATGGAACGCATTATCATGGAACTTATAAACAAAGACATTGGCAACCTTCAGACACTGGAACCCACCCAGTTTGGGTTTGTGAAGGGCCAATCTTGTCTTCTGAATCTGATTGCCTTCTTCAAATTGGTGTCCAGAGCTGTGAACGAGGGTACGGAGGTCCACACAGCCTATATGGACCTCGCCAAGGCCTTCAACACCATCCCCCACTCTGGAATCATAGATAAACTTACTAAGCTGGGCATAAATCCCTACATCACTTGATGGGTTGCCAACTGGCTTACTGACAGAACCCAGACTGTAAAAGTAGCCGACTCCAAATCCAGCTCCAGACAAGTGACAAGTGGAGTACCTCAGGGTTCAGTCCTGGGACCACTCTTGTTTGGCATCTACTTCTCTGAAGTGCAGGCCAACATTAAGGGACTCTGGCTAACAAAGTTTGCAGATGACTGTAAACTGGGAGCCATTATTGAATCCCCAAATGATGTGCATATTCTACAAAAGGGCCTTATAGAAACAGATGCCTGGTGCCAGAGCAATGGGCTCAAGCTTAATGCCAAGAAATGTATAGTCATCCCCTTTTGAAAAAAACATGTACCCATGAACTACCACATAGGTGGCAGGACACTAAACATTGAAAGTGTGATGAGAGACTTAGGGACACAAGTGGACAGTGGTCTCACTTTTGATAACCACATCGCCAAAACAGTCAGGAAATCCTTCTACGTGGCACACCTCATCACTAAGGGCTTTTCATCCAAAAAAAAGGAGGTCATTGTCCCACTGTGCTCATCCCTCATTAGACCCATTATAGAGTATAATGCCCCATTTGGGATGTACCTCACAAGACATCTGCCACAGTTGGAAAGGCCACAGAAACACCTCACTAAAAGAATCACAGGCCTAAAGCAGATGCCATATGCTGACCATCTAAAAAAACTCCAGTTATACTCTGTGGCATATCGTCTACTCAGAGGCGATCTCTGCTTAACATGACCTGAACTAATATCCTTGTATTATTGCTCTTTGCCTATATCATAAGTGTTTACTTTACATGTATTTCTATAAACATGCTTTAATCTGTGGAGCTTTTCTCCCCGGGCCTCCACTGAAAATGGACAACAAATGTAAAATAAAATAAATAAAATAAAATAATAAAATAAAACATACAAGGCCATGTCAAACCCTGAGATGTTGGACATGCTCCACTTAAAGAAATCCCAATCACTCAGAGCCACAGGCTCCAGGGATCTAAACCTTATCATCACATTGAACAAAACATGCTGGAGGGATAGGTTCCTGACCCAGAGACTCCCCATACTCTAGAATAGACTGCCCATACATGACAAGCAGAGCACCTCATTGGACCTCTTCAAAAGGAACCTTGATGATTGGATGGGAGATAGGAAATTCCCCCCGGGGATCATGTCAATCACCCTGCTAGACAGGGGCCCAGAGAAGTAAATATTGTGGGAAAAAACTTCCAGGGAATTGTTATGGCTAGGCTTGCATAGACCTTAGGGCCGATAGCCTAGTACCAACCTATGAGCCTATGAACCTATGAACCAAATGTTTTACATAAGTAATTTATAATTCATGGTATGGTTGAATGAGGTTATTGTCATGTAGATAATGTGAGATGGATGAAGCCATGTGAATTGTCACATAATTAGTTAGGTATATAAGCAGTGAGTCAATTTATTTATTTGCTGTTATGAAGTTTACTTTATGTTAGTGAATGAAAATGCTAAACATTTTATTAAAAGTCAAGTATGGATTTATGGTAATGGTGTGTCTTTGTCTTGTTTGTAGTTGCATGAGTGAAGCATCAGTTTAGTTAGTTAGTTAGTTAGTTAGTTAGTTAGTTAGTTAGTTAGTTAGTTAGTTAGTTAGTTAGTTAGTTAGTTAGTTAGTTAACATTTGTTTAAGCTGTGTACTTGCGATATGTTTTTTGGATTTCATTAGATATTTAGCCATGTTAGGATGGCAATTGTGATAGGTTTGTTATAAGTTTGGATTGTATGATACTTCTTGCAATGACATCCTTAGATTGCATGCCACAGGGCCTCAAATATAGCACAGGTCCCCATGTTTATTCTGCTGTGTCTTTTGTCATATACTTACAGGGCAGAGCACTACTATAGTAACATCTACAGAGGCTGGAGCAACCAACAGATTTATGGCACCCACACAATGGATGAGCACCTGAGTCACTGCTGGTTAATGCAGTATCTATCTCTTTAGCCATCCTGTATTGAAGGCTACCCACAGTAAAGGGTGTAGGTGTTGCCACATTCACAGATGTACCTAAAGCTGTACAGAGGGAACACTCACTGTCCACAGTGTGTACCCACACTGCATCCTTATGGCTGGAGAGCAGCACACTCCATCTGATGTGGATATATCCATCATAACATAGCCTAACAGGGGTGCCTAATGGCATTATGTATCAAAGATGGTCTCTGGCATACAAGCCTCAATTGGGTTCTATAAGCAGATGTGCCAGATTCAGGTACAGTCTGCTTCTAGCCAGCCCAGCATGGAGCTGATTACTTTGTAGTATGACATTTGTGAGGAGGTGGCCCAGCACTGTCAGCAGCTCCATGAGTACTTGACATTCATATACTCTGCAATGACTGGTATTATTTGGAATGCATGGTTAGGCTTACAAAGGCCATAGTAGTTGTGAGCCTAGTACACATCTATGAACCTATACTGTACTATGAAGTCTATGGTGGCACACACCACTTTCATTTCCACCTCCATGAGGCAGATTGCCAGTCCCACCACCACTGTCCACAGTGCCAGTGTCAAGCAGTCTACATACCCAGAGTGGACGTGTGGGATGAAATTATAAGATACACAGCTCTCACCTCAATAAGTGGAGAAGTAAAAGGGAATGTCCTCACAGCAGAAGTCGCAGTAGGGACTGAATCCCTCTAAAAATAATATTTATATATAGAGTGTGTGTGTGTGTGTGTGTGTGTGTGTGTGTGTGTGTGTGTATATGTTTGTGTGTGTGTGTGTGTGTGTGTGTGTGTGTGTGTGTGTGTGTGTGTGTGTGTGTGTGTGTGTGTGTGTGTGTGTGTGTGTGTATTAGTGAGCATGGCCTAACTTTCTCTATATCCCCTAGAAGTGGTATTTTTTAGTAGTACTGTTTATTTAATGAGCACATGTGCAGCACTATATACCACTGTCATAAAGTGATATCACCTCAGAATGAAATGCAGTTAACACAGTGCAGTGCACAAAGTCAGTTATGATGTATACCCTTCCTGTTTGTTATAATTCCTTCCAGCTTTCAGTGCTAACATTAATGTAGATCTGTGGTTGGCCATGACTCACTCTGCTGATTTCTTTTTTCTTTTCATAGCTACTTCACTTGAGTGCCCAAACCAGACAGCATTCTGGCTCTGTACTGGGTATACTTTGGCAGCCAATGTTGTTACCTCCAAAAACAGAATTTTTTTTTTATTTTGTAAGGCATGCACAGTACACCTTTGCTCGACTTAGTTACACCATTTCCCTTGTGCATTGTATTTCTACAGGCACTGTGTGTGGAATTTTTTATTCTAGTGCAATGAAACTAGAAATCTGTAGTTATGAGCTGTACATTTCATGCTGCTATTGAGGACCTGCCCACTGTTCTGTGTCTGCAGTGCAGTGCAGAGGACATCTGTGAAAATACCTATCATCCTTGGGTTTTGAATGCATTTTATCTAATTTAATTTTCCCCTATCTGTTTACTAGTTAGGCCCACTGGACTAACTGTCTTTTTCAGTGTAGACCTAGGAGTGCTGTATGGTAAAGCTACTTGATCTGAATCAGCAACTGAAGGTGGAAGGTATCAAAGCCTGTATCAGTCCTCTGTGATAAATGTACAAAATCTACCTCATACATTGTGAATCTAAAGTGAGAGATTTTGTAAAACCAAATTAATCCTTTGAAATTTAAAGCAACCTCAATACTCCAGGTAAGCATAGGAATCTTCAAACAAAAGCTGCTGCTCCATTTTCTTCTTCTGGCTTTTCCCAGCTAGGGGTCACCACAACAGAACTCCAGTCCACTAATGATTGGCAGTAGCTTTTTACGGTGCCAAGGTGCCAGCCCAATGTCCAACCTTCAACAAATGCACGCCCATTCACACATGTCTTTTGAATGCCACTCGACCATGGGGAGGACATGCAGACACCACATAGAAGGCACTCCAGCTGAGAATCGAACAGGGGAACCTCTTGCTGTGAGGAGACAATGCTACCTCTGCACCACCATGGCTGCTCCATTTTCTAGAGATCTGTATTTTTTACTGACTACAGTTATTGCTAAGAGTAAAAGTGTGATGTTTTTGCAAATGAAAGGAAGATACTTTCTAGAATTCATGAACATAAGAATATTTTGTATGATTTGATTTAGCAGCTATCAGTTAATCTATGTATTAATAAAAAAGTAACAGTGAAGTCATAGATCTTCCAAGGAACATTTACTCAGTTTAAGATGTATCAGAAGATCATTTTGATTCTTCTTACAGATATTAAATTGTTTTATTTTTTATTACATGTTTTATTAAGGCTGCATTTACATTAAGCTGGTTAACCTTTTTAATATTTATTACAATATTTAATACATTACAGAACACGTGCTAATAGATTAGTTTGAGATACAAAAATATCAGGAGACAGCAAGATTTAATTAAAATCAAAGACCACATTTTATTATCATCATGTTTGAGTGATAAATAAGAGCAACTCAGGAGAATCTGCAATATGGACTAAAGATAAGAATACTAGATCATTGTTCAGAGTTCCCCACTGGAGTTCCAGTTGGGGCACATAGCCTAAAGAGACAGAAAATGTCATCTAGAAATGCCAGTGCCCCTGTAATTTAATTAATATTTGACAATTCACACATCGATCAGAATTCAGTGAGAAAAATATTAGAGAAATTAAACTACTTCTAATGTTACAAAATATAAACAACACTTAGAGACTTTTGTAAACACAACTGTCATGTTTATCCAGACATAAAACGTAGGTCGATTTTACCAGCAAAAATGAAATTACCAGTGTGGTTTCAGCAAAGGCAGCAGACACTTTTTCTGGTTTTGACAGCTTACAAACAAAATATAAAATCTCTCACAGGCAGTCTTTGAACTTATAAAGAGAACATAATGTCTCTCTTAGAAAGTATCTGCATCATTTCTTTGCATGATTTTTTTTTCTTACCCAGACTTAACTTACATTCTAGTCATCTGCATGGTGGCCGAATATTAGACGCAGCTGTCTGGCCTCAGCTTATCTCTCCTTTAAGTAGGTATATCCCAGCCTTATCTAGACCTCATTTCCAGTTTGGTTTCTCTCTGTCCTTTTCTGCCTTTATCTTAAATATGGACAGATTACCACTTGGAACAACTCTCATTTTTATTCCAGTGAATTTCTGCTTAAAGTGACCATGTTATCCTATATTATATATTAAATTATTTTGTATGTGAGAAATACAAAACTGGTATTTTTTTCCAAAATCAACAACAGGTATACTAAAAAGTCTACATTTCAAACACAGTAGTTCTCCATATTCTACCCTCCATATGACAAATTTAGCCTTGTAACTGTGGCAATTCCCATACAATGTTACAGACCCTTCCTGCTTCAAGTATCTGTAGGCCCATAATAGACCATCTGCATCATGATGGTGAATATTGTGGCAAAGTAAATGGAACAGCTGTAATTCTAAGCCCCACCAGCAGAGTTTGATATTGCCTTTCTTTTGTTGATGTAACCACTACAGCGGGGTGTAGTTTGTAACTAGGGTAAATTCTCTACCTAAAAGAAGTAGAATAATGACTTTAAAGGTCACCTAAAGGTCATTCATTTTCTTTGTATTATGGAATATTTAGTTTCTGACATGGACAACTCTCTGCTAAAATAGCAGATGGGTTGTTCCTGATCACTTAATCTCTGGGATAAGGCTGTCCTTAACCCACCTCTTGCGGCATTGTTTAGAAAAATCAGGAGACATTAAAATGTATTCTGAACACAGGTTCTTCATTAGTTGCTGGGAGGTTTCCTCAGGCTTTGGAGTTTACCTGATTTTATTGAGTTATTTCTAGCTAGCAAGATCTGAATGAGCATTAATCACAGACAAAATATGGTATGAATTTCCTGTAACAATCTGTGATGCCTAACAAGGTACTACCAATTTCATAGTTTGAGGAACTGGCCATTCATTAACGGCTTCAATGTTTTCCTACTGGGGTTTGACAGCTCCCTTCCGGTCCCATAACCCTGATACCATACCTCCATCACCTAGTTTACACTTCAGAATATGCAAATTCAAGTCCTCTGATTGGATGATTACATCATCCAAGTAGGCTGCAGCACATGGGAGGTGAAGTCTAAATATGTGACCGATCAGATGCTGGGAAATAATTGTGACCCCATGAAAGCCAGAAATGATGATAATGTACCAAAATAGTCAGTCAGCCCCCAAGAAGGCAGTTTGTTTTCCTTAGAGTCTTTGTTTAATGGAATCTGCAGACATCCTTTTGTCAGATTCAGGGTGGTCAAAAACCTACCTGTCAATAACTCCCTCTATTAATTCTTCTACCCAAGACATAGGGTATGTGCAGAATTTGGAGATACCGCTGAGTTTTTGAAACTCCTTCCAAAATTTGACAGTTTCATCTGGTTCTGGACAAAGACTTCTTAGCTGTTCCAGTCACTATTTGAATCCTCACCTGCACCCAATTTCAGCATTTCCATATTTCCTCCTGGATTGATTGTTTCTGAGACTGATAAATCATGTATGGCTTTAGTCTGGCTTTTTTCCCCAGGAACTTTTTTATATCATATTTAATAAGCATAGTTTTACCAATAAGCTCTTAAAAATCTCTTTGTTCTTAAGAAGGAACTCCTGTAAATTTTGTTTTTGGCTTTCATAAAGAACATCATCTATTGTTATATTAGATATACATAGTTGTTACTTGGTGTCAAAACTTGTTCCTATCTTTGATGTTTTAGTACATTTAAATTGTAAAGTTCTTCAGTATATCTCTTTACTGCTTTCCTATCTTTGCAATTTACTTCATTCATTCATTCTTTCTGTTACATCAAAATGTCCCTGCCATTTGGCCAGTAATTTATTCTGTGCAATAAGATCCAGAAGTAGAACCTGGTCACCTACCTGGAATTCCATGTTCTATGCATTCCTATTATGTATTCCCTTTTGCCTGGCTTTTGACCTCTGGGAATTTTGTAGCATAATCTAATACTATTAATGTATATGGGAACTGTTTTCTGGACCTCACAATGGGGTTCAGTAATATTTGTGACAATCCTTTAAAAATATGTTTAATTAATAAAGGAAAACTCCACCCTACAACTAAAAAAAAATTCAGTTTTTTTTCAATCTATCTTTGTTTCCTGACCTATTTTAATACCTCAAAATCACTCTCAGTGCTTTATTTATAATTTTAGTCTGATTTCTATAACATGGCTATCAATGTGGCTTGATTTATCAATATGATCTTGTTCTCCCTCAACCCTTTCACTTTCCCATAATGCTTTGTATGATCATGCCAGACACCAGGAAGTAACTTTGAATTCCCATGCCATTAGCATATAATGGGATTTGTGAGGGTCACTGTTATTTTCTTTTACCTTCTATAAAAGGACTGCTTCTTTTCTGTTTCTAATTACCCTCATTTATGTTTTGCTCAGATCTCATTTTACACTATACTTAGAAGTTATCCAGCTGCAGCCAGAAAAGTAACTAAATTGCAGGCCTCTGTTCAGTGTTTTCTTTTATAGTTCAAGAGGAATTGAGAATCCCCTCCCCTTACAGTACTGCAGAGGTGTTAAAACTGTCACTATACTGAAAGACCCTTGCAGAATCAATTCCTCTTACAGTACTTTACAGTTGTTAGCTGACTGGGGACAGACCCTTTAACCTTGGAAGCCAATACTCAGTGTGTTTTTACTTTTCCATTGTCTTTGTAAATATTTAAACTGGAATTTATGGACTATTAATGGATTTCTACACTAAGCGCTGATTGTGTACCTGGTTTGAATGCAGCTGTTAGTATTAAACCAGTTGTAAAGTTAACATCTAATACATTATAAGAAATTATATGCATTTACTAAGTTATTTAGTTTGTTTATGACTGCACTATTATTATAACGTTGTTAATTAGTTTTTAATTGGATAATTTTTATTAGTGATGATAATTGATTGATTATGCAATTAAATGTATATATAGGGGTCGTGGTTAGTTCAGTTGTTTTATTTACACCGATGAAGGGCAGTTTTGCTTGAAAGCTTTGTGCTCATTAAGTCTGTTTATTCTGAGTGGTGATATTGCTCCTTGTTCATTTTTCTTGAATATTTAAAAATTGTACACCCTTCATGATTATTATGACATGGTAAGTTATGGTACTACAGATATAGGTAGTAGTATTTTCCCAAGACTGGTTTGAATCCCTTTCTGAATGATAAGGTAATGTCTGTTTTCCTTGCATGTGCAAACAACTGATACAAATTTTTGGAAAAGGGCCTCCTGTCTACAAGTGCATTGCCCCTTAATATGAATAATTGTACTGCACAAATCCAGTAGCTCTAGTAGCATCTTTTCATCTACCATTATGATACAATTGATTAGTTTAACAGTGGCGCAATAACAGAATGCTGTTTTGACTAACCTAGGTAAAATTCTCTCACCCTCGATCACTTCCTCATGGACTGTCGGATCCTTAGTTGTTTTCTCATTTGTGTTAGATTTACTAGCACCATTGTGATATTTAGCAATATGTTCACTTACCCCACATTTAAAACTCGAGATGTGTAAAAAATTGATTTAGCTACTATTTTCTATGTTACTTTATATAATATGGATTTGTAGAAATTATCATAGCACATACTTCTCAACTAAGGTAACAACACTTTTGGCATAATGGGGAATAGGCTGCTATATCCACATTTTTAGTATTTGCTGGCAAACCGTGCTTAAACCTGTTAATGACGACAAACTCCATAACAGGATCTTTAGTATTATGACCCTCAGGATCCAACCATAATTTCACAGTGTGTTTCAGTTCAGATAATTGTGGTTCTTTTATTTTATTTCTAAAAAATCTAGACCAGTCATGAAATGTAAGAGTTCATCTCCCATGCCCTAGCTTGTAAATGTTTCATCTCCCAAGCCCCTGCTTACACTTATCAAGGGTATCAGAACTTAGAGATTTGGGATGTATGACTAGGCTTAAAAAGGCCCCTGTGGTCATTAGCCTAGTAAACACCTATGAACCTATGAACCTGTGAAGAGCTTGCTTATCTCCAGCAGCTATTATGCTGGCAAGCAAACACATATTTTGAACTTTGTCAAAGTCACTGCAGTCCGTGTTTCTCATGTCCATAAAGCCACACAAGGGATCCCAGTAAGTTTAGCTACAATTATTAGAGCTCAGGCATCCCAGCCTCATTGTACCGGTTAGTTATACCTTCAAAGGACCTGTAAAGGCATCTAGTTCTTGCTCCTTAGCTAATGTTTGAGGGGGTTAGTAGAACCACATCTTATGTTTGAGTAATTGATGTGGTTACTGCTTCCATACCCTTGGGAGCACTAGCTATTGTCTAAAAGAAATTCCCTGTGGTAGTCATTTTGCAGATTGCCAGCTTCACTCTGTGAGACTTCCCTCAGGAACTATTGACACATAACTCTGGACCTCAGAATGAGTCAGCTACATTTATAAATGCACCACAAACCACAGTACTTAGGAAAAGGAAAAACAAACTTCTCATTTTCTTATTTGGACATTTCACAACCGCACTCAGCAAAGACAGGTGAAATGAGCACTTAAAGGAGAACTCCACTAAAAAGTCAAGTTTGTCTTTCCAAAAAGTGTTTTTCCTTCCTGTAATCCAAGACTAAACACTTTACATACAGAAAAAACATAATCTAATAATTAAGTGTGCCTTTCTTTCCTGCATCTGTCTCATCTGTTACATCACAGCAGCTACTAAGAATGGCACAGTAATTAAGTTAGGTCACTTATCCCAACAACAGAGCCAATAAGAAAACAATAACATTTAAATGTGCCTTATCAGTTATGGATTGCCAACATCACACCTCAGATAAATAGTGGAGCCTGGAGTCTAAACATAGGTAGGGCTTTTAAGCTTAGTTTTCATATCAAATGTCTTTCCATTTAAAAAAAATGCAGTTCCACAAAGAAAGAAAGAAAGCAAATATATTAATGTAACTCTTCTTACTTTCTGTCGGTATTTGATTTTGCATTTTTTTTCTACACTGTAATGCATGTTGCTTCTGGAGTTGGGAAAGAAGATTAACATCAAAGACTTTAATCCTAGCTACAATATTTAAAACTGAATGCAACACAAACTGTCTCAGCCCAAGTAACTCCTGCAAATCAAAGGGGTCAGATTTCTCAGACTTGAACACTGAACTAATGAACTGAGTTACATTTTCGAGCCTGTCATTCAAACATTCCTTAACATGCTGTAACAGAGATGCCACGAATGAAAATCAAAGGAAGCAAAGTAGTTAAAAACTTGGCTTGATGCTGACAGTGAAAAGTACGGAGTTACAGCAATGTTGTCAAATGAGAGAGAAAACCACAGTAAATGATCCCCTCATCATAAGGATTTCTTTCTGTCCCTCTAACATTACATCAGGAAGACGAATACATTGACTTTAAAGCAAAATAGCCATGGCAGCCTCCTTCAGATCATTTTGGGGAATAACAAATTAGAAAATAATATTAACATTTATTTTTATACAGCAGCGTTAACAGTACAGAAACTTTCAAGACTGGCTGAAAAACATTTTTCCCAGTTTTAGGTGCAGGTCACCTTTAAGGAAACTACAAGTGTGAAGTCTCAGTTGCCAAATGCATCTAGCAATGTGGTGTTTAAACAACAGATGCTTATAGCTTTTTTTTGTAAAAATGCTTTTATTTTTTATTTTCCAATCATATATCTAATCTTTAAGCTGACATTGATAACAAAAATAAAATTACTGGAGGTGTCTCAACAAAGCAGTCACTCTACTACTGAAAATGTATAAAGAAAGTATAGATTCTCTCACAAGCAGTTTCACCTCCAACTCGTTACATAAGGATTTTATTACTAGGGGGTTCACTGGTATTCCAGTCTCTCCATGATGGCACCCTCTCGGAGACAATGCTCTGGAAGTGGTTCATCTCTCCTTCACATAGCTACACTCCAGTCTCCTCAATACCTGCATTCCAAAATGCTGTCTGTGTGTTTTTCTATATTCACCTTAAACAGCTACAAGATTACACTTGGAACAACTCCCATTCCTGTTCCAGCTATTCCCCATAAAAGGGACTGTGTCAGCTCACATTCCATTATGTATTATGATACACAAGCAAAATATAAACAGGTAGTTTTTCCAAAATTATAAGCAAGTATACTCAAAATTAACATCTCATGCACTTTGGTACACCAAATTATGTCTGTTACATATGCCAGTGTTAGCCTTATATAGGTATCAACCATCACACTATGTGGAGCATATTCAGTATTTTAATGTGAAGACAGAAACATAGACAAATAAACTAATGTGTCAAAGATAGAATATACTACACCCTTAGATATCTCTCTCTCTCTCTCTCTATATATATATATATATATATATATATATATATATATATAGAGAGAGAGAGAGAGAGAAAGAGAGAGAGGCAGAGCGAGAGAGAGTGAGAGATATCTAAGGGTGTATTACATTTAATGTATGACACATTTTATCTATAAAAAAAGTATCACGATTGATCTAAAACACATTTTATCTAAACACAAATGACTGAATCACATTTGATAGAAAAGTGTTTAAGCCTATAGGAAATTACAGCTGGTGTGGTTTTTAATTATAGAAATTACCATGTACATCAGTTTTGATCAGTATCTGTGCCTTGCTAATGCTCACGGTTATGTTGTATCTCTACCTCTAGAAGTTTGTGCTTATACATCTTCAGTGGTTCACTGTGTGAGGAATGTTTTCTTTTCTCAATTGCTGTGTGACTGTGGAGTTAAAATATTTAATTAATGGAGCTGCAGGTTTGCAACAGGGCTAGAGCTTTAGAGTGTGGGGTTGGATTAACAAGGGGTGCATATGCATTACAGATGTGATGGATTGAATGGATTTTTCTTCTTCCATTCAACATAGGTCAGCTAGTGTGGATTCTGAAGGAAGGGTGCTTCAGAACTTGTATATGAGTTGCCTGAGTTTGTACCTCTCTAGAAAGGCATGCATGTGAGTTACAGGATTTGATCTGGTTAAAAAGAATTTCTGTCTCCTGGGAGATGGTGCAATGGAGTTCACCTCCTGCTGTAAGAATAAAACATTGTTATGTCCAGTTTAATTCTAAGTCACCTGATGTGGGAAAGCTCTTATTGAATAAATAGCATGAATTGTTACACTTTGTGATCTCTGAAAGGAATTGTGAAACAGTTTTACAACCGGATAGCCATAAATGTTTTCTCCTTATGGTCAGATTAATATTCTTTAAATGTCTATGTTTGCGGCAATGTTCCTCATTGTTTTTATCAAAAATTTAAGAAGGGAGTGGGGCTTGCTGAATGTGCACTTCACCGGACACTGATTATTTGCATACAATATTGTTCTGTGGGAGAGTGGCCAGGATATGGGGGTAGAATGCTTGAAATGATCAGTTGTGCATTGAAGAAACATCTGCCTAACATACTGTATGTGCATTTTTGGTTGTTGGCTATGCCTTTGCAAGGGATTCATTTGACACTAACTGAATGGATCTGGTTAAGGGTGGTTATGGTGTCCATGTTGCATCTTTTGTTTTTGCATTGTAAATATCTGGAAGGGGACTGGGTATCACAACTGTTTATAATTTTTCATAAATTAATTTATTTCATGCAGAAAGAGTTTAATAAGGCTGACTGGAAAGAATATTCCACAACTTTTTATACATGACTTTGATTCATGACTTTGCATGTGAATTTCTATACTATTATGATTGATTAATGTGGCTGGGGACTCGGGGCAGATATGTTAGTAATGCTGGTTACTAAGGTTTTTTGTGGGTATGTTTATTAATGCCTTTTCTCTACTTTGAAGCTGATTATGTATTATTAATAAAGTTGTTACTTGTTAAAAAAGAAAATAAAAAAAAAATGTTCAGATATTCTAAAGGTTTCAGCATTACAAGGTGAGAATGCTTGTGTGAGCATAGGCAGGTAACAGTTAAGTAAGGGGATACGTGAGGAATCTCTTTTCTCTGTAGTTGTGTGACTAGAATTAAAATATTTAATTTCTGGGGGTGTGGGGTTGCAAGGGACTTGCTCCCTTGTAAAAAAAAAGAAATTTTGGAGATATATTTGCTGGATATGAAGTTTTAGATGTAATATAATTTCACTGATTCTGTATTAGATGCTTGTTGATTTGTGTATGTGTGTGTCTCAGCTGTCTTGTTAAGTGGTAGTGTTACAGAAAGGGTTTTTCAAAGGTAAGGTGTGCAGTTAGGAGCAGAGATAGAGTTAGGTTTATTAGGTATTAATAAGGCGTTACAGATGGTGAAGCCTGCTAGTCTACTTTACTAATCCTACTAATCCTAACCCAAACACTGCCCCTAGCCCTAATCCTATAACTTGCCTTTGAAGAAACAAATCTGTAATGCTACCACTATTTATACAAATTATTTCTGAAAATGTTTTGGAGATCAGGTTGCAAAAATAAATTGGTTCCTTTTGTGATTTATTTTTGTTTTGTTTTCTTATGGTATTATTTTATTCACTGTGTTGATTTTCAAAATGCAGACTTCAATGAGTTCTTTGTAGATGCTTTTGCATGTCAATAAATCACCATATACTAATACATAGATAGATATATGTAGAGAGAGAGAGATAATATACACACACTCACACACACACACACACACACACACACACACACACACACACACACACACACACACACACACACACACACACATATGCGTGCATATATTTATTTATTTATTTTAGCATTCCAGCAGGAGACCTAAATAAAGTGTGCAATGCACTCAATAGATATGTTTGCTTACCAATCTCCAGACTTTGGACATTAACAAACTTTTACCTGTGCACTTGACAGATCATAAAATATTTATCTACTTTTTTAGCATACCATAAGATTTACTAAAATCCCCTAAGATCACCATATGTACATTACTCACTAAAAGTGAAACAAATGTTAACACAAAACAGCATTGCTGTTCAAGGGATAAAACCATAGCTGCAACCCAGATGCTGTGGATTAACTAGTGACCATGTAGCCGTAGGAAATGAGTAGAGACTGTAGACATGGCTGATATGGGCTTCATCTTCTGGTGAAGTGGAAGTAACCAGGCTCACTGCTGTCTTGGCAGAGGTGGCTAATAGGTAGCAGCTGTGGGACTCTACAGCAGCTGTTGGGTCATTACTGAGTCACACACACTAACCATTGAACACTACAGCTGGAACAAGCATGCATGGAAACTCACTTAATTCCCTTATGTGCTGCAGCCATACTTCAAAGACATCACAAGAAGGTGGAAGGTGATCCTCTATAGCAGCCTGCATGACTCTTTCCTTTATGGTTGGCTCCTGCCCTCATCCTCTGATCACCTACTGAATTGGGTGTCACAAAGGCAAGACATATGTAGAGAATGGGGGAGCAGTCTCAAAGCTTTTGGGGAGGCACTGGGCACTGGGCTGGAGTGACAGGAGAATGAGTTACATAGGAGACCTGATAGTCAGCTGGCATGTGAATAAGAACATTATATATATGAAAAAAGTAAATGTTACCACATTTCACAAACAGAGGACAGGAATATAAGTAACCCAAAAATACCCCAGTCCACCTAAACCAATCCATCCTAACCTAAGCCTGCCATATTTTAAAATGTAAAATAAAACATGAATTGTGTTTCACTTTCACATCAGTTTGGAGATACAATGTTGCTTCACTCATTGCCTGCATACATATATACATAAATACATACTTACATACATGCATTCAAAAATACACTCACACACACACACACACACACACACACACGCACACACACGCGCACACACACACACACACACACACACACACACACACACGCACACGCACACCTAAGCCTGCCATATTTTAAAATGTTACATATATACATAAATACATACTTACATACATGCATACATAAATACACTCACACACACACACGCACACACACACGCACACACATGCGCACACACACACACACACACACACACACACACACACACACACACATGCACACACGCGCACATGTTCACAAGTGTACACACTGTGTTTCACACACGTATTTACACACACACCCACACACACCCACACACACCCACAGCCTCCCAGGAAAAATGCTAATCTAATTCAACTACATAAAAAAATAAAGTTGTGTTTATAAGAACAAAAAGATTTAGAAAATAAAGTTATAAAGTAAAGCCTTGATCATAACTAAGCAATGGAAAAACAACAGTACCAGCAAAACAAACCAGATTCTGTCTCCCTTAGATTTAATAAAATCCATGTAAGCATAGTGTAGAGCCTTCATGGAAGGTACCATGGCTGTGTATGCATTTCCGCTTCAGTAGTGCATTGTGCATATTAATGATGGCGTGTTATTGAAGTCGAGCGAAGGAACACGGCTGTGTGTCAGTGTAGGGAGTGTGTTGCTAACTGTGTCCATAGATGAGTAACACACCCTCCACAGTCCAAGTGCATTATATCAATGTATTCTTTTATTATTTTATTTTTAGGTTTGCACAGCACGGCATGCAGCAATTGACATGTGCCAGACATCTAAAAATAGAAACCAGATGCATTTAATTATTAATGCAAAGGTCAAGTTTAAACATAGCTGAGTGGGCTTGCACACCAGACTGCAGTGGTCAGCAGTGCTGAAACATAGCTGATATATATATATCTAAAACTATAGCAGCATTCTACACATCCATGTAGCCAAATGGGTAGAGTGACAGCCACATGTGCTGTAGGTGCAGGACTTGAATACACAGCAGTATGACTAAGCATTTGTTTTCCAAAAATAAATTATGCTAATTATATTTAAATCCTGATTTGTTGTACCCGTGCTAAGCACTGCTTAAACAAAATACATCGTAGCACTGCTTGGCACTGGTTGGCTGGTCTGCTCACTGCTAAGCATTGCTAAGCAGTGCCAGTTTAAGCATTGCTGAGCTGAGCTGAGCTGAACTGAGCAGGTTTGCTTGGTGCTAATCAAAGCACAGCATTTTCAAAACTTGCCCAATGTCATTAAAATGTGGGAAAACAGGCTATATTAAGTTCAATAGGTGAGAATACTGCAGAATCCGATGGACTTCATCCTGTGAGGATACTATGGCAGGCATTGGAGAGGGTTCACACTTTCAAGTACAGAGATGGTGTATTGAGGAGTCCAGGGCTATGGTCAGACTCCTAGTCAAAAGCCATAAAGACCGGCTCATGCAGGGTGGTTACCAGGGCTCAGAGTGCAAAATGGAGGCCAGGGACTTAGTGGCAAGCGGCCTTACCAGTGCAACAGGTATTCTCTGCACAGGTGAGCAATGTTGTCATCACCATGATGACCTGAAAAGATGAAAGACGGCTCTCTTGGATGCCTGGGGTCCAGGAATTCCAGGCGGAAATGTTCCACAAGTGTGTAAGTATGTTTACCTGTGTTTCACCAATATTTAATCTGGAATGTCTGCTAAACTAGTATGCATAATGGTATGCTTCTCTCCCAACAGCTGCAGAGGTGAGAGCCCCCAACATCGAGGCACATGTAGGGCAACTGGCCAAGTTGCACAGAGAGTGTGGTGAGTATGGATGTATCTTGCAATCTCTAGTCATATAAGCAAGACGGAGTAAATCATTAACTGCCATTAGGTATATATATATACAGTTTCAATTGTATTGAAATAAATGTGATGATAGATCTGGACTGCAATAAGTGTCTACTGCCAAATGTACTGCAATAAGCAGGAAAGAGTAAAGCATTAACCTTAATAAAGTAAATTAAATAAAGTTTTTATCACAACTGTGGAATTATAGCTGTATTGCAACACCTGGATTACATTAACTGTTGTTCAATAAAAACTCTAAACTATACCAATAAATGCAGGAAGGTATCTGTAATACATTATTGTGGAATACTTGTGGAATGAGAGCTGATATTTCAACCCAGTAACAATATATTGTGTACACTTGCATAATATTTAGTAATGTATAGGTTACCTAGTATCTCTGCCATGATTGCATTTCATCCAGCTGTGTCCAGATGTCACTGCAGTGTATTATAATACTGAAGTAGTAGTACCAGGTCATATTTTGTTTTCAGATGAGCTCTAGAAAGAAATCAGCCAGTTAGATAGCAGCCGTGACTCAGTAGCTCAGTTTGTTAACTGCTGTGTATGTAGTATATTTTGCTACATGCAGACCAGGGTTCAAATCCAGTTCCATTTACTAATAACTATTACTGAATCAGATATGTTATGATGACAGATATTCTCTCCACAGAGACTACTGGTAAATGGGTGATGTAGCCCATGTTATGTGTAAATAATTGTTTGTTCAGATGTCACAGACTGTTAAAATCAGTATCACAAATGTGCAATTTATGCAAACAATAAAGGAAACAGGTGCAATAATAAACTATAATAAAATAAAAGAAATAACGTGCAATTACAGATATCATTCTCTTCACAGGGACACAGGCAAATGAGTGAGATAGCTTATAGTATGTGCAAATAATTTTTTGTTCAGATGTCACAGACTGTTAAAATCATTTTATCATGAATGTGCTATTTATGCATACAATAAAGGAAGCAAGTTAAATAAGAACAAAATATAATAAAATAAAATAAATAAAATGTGTAATCATGGTATGGCTGTAATCCTGGAGTATCTTGCAAAGGCTGATGCACTCATTTACTACATGTGGTGCACATGTCCCCTGCTGTCACTGCTATTAGGGATGATCCCCATGCCTGCCAAGCAAGGCATGATAATTGTGTACTTTCTGTACTGTACACATGAATGTCTCTCAAGTGTCACACTGTCACAGAATGTAATTACTGTTGAGTAATCCCTCTGTCACAAATATATCATCGACATGATTATATGTCAATATTAAATTAACATAGGTCCACTTGATGTGCAAGTGTTATTTGTAGTTGTGTACCTGCAGGCTTTACTGCTTGGTCCATATTGTCCCATGTGGGTAGCTTGAGAGGCATGTATGTGCTACAGCAACTATAGGGCACATTTACACATAAAGAAAGGACAGACCTGTAGAGTGGATAGCATTACTGTTGTCAACTATATTGCCCATGATGGTATTAATGGGCTGTATTTATCTCTCTTCCCACCCTTTATCTTCATATATTTATTATTGTTATATATTGGTTATGGTTTACTATTAACATATGTTGTTCCATAAACTTTATGTTAGGCATGTGTTTTATTAATGTTATGTACTATTATGGTTGCATATTAACATATGTTATTGAATTACCTATTTTGTTGGCCTTATGCAATAACTGTAACTGGCATGCTGTTAATATACTGACTGTTCTGTTATTTATTGCTGTGTTTCACATAATATGCATTTAACTGTACTGGGCCATTTCCAATGTTTTGATGCTGTTATTACTAACAATGGTTTTATTTATAACTCACCTATGTTTATTGCTTTACCTCCATACCCACAACATGTAAGGGTCGGCCTGTTCTTGCTGATCTGCCTACCCTACCTCAACCAGCTAGGGCACTGGGTACCAGCTCATCTGGGACCAAAGCCAGTGGTGCCTCCTTCTCCTCTGGTCCTGCGCCACCTTTGGGTGAAACTGCCTCAGAGGATGGGGCCCATCCTCCCCTGGGAGTGAGGGAGGAGGGGGTTTTTCACTCAGGATCAACTACTGGCCATGGCATGCAGGATTGTTCACAGGAGCTATGAGCATTGCCTGTGCCAGACTGATGGCAGACTGGACAACCTGGTGAGGCCCGAGGGCCTCAGTGCCCAGCCTCCAGCACAGCCACCTTTGGGGTAGTAAAGGAAGAGTGTTGACAGCCCATGGGTGAGGATCTTAGTCATGCTGCTGCCACCTGGAAGCACATGTACCTCTAATTCTACAACCTCTTCCCCATCCAAGGTGTTTTCTGCCCTCATGTGTGACACACCACCCCTGTATGCTGTGTTGTCTGCATTGTCTGTCTGCAAATGCAATCTCTCCCACCCAATTTACCTCCAAATACATGCCTACGTCCCTTCCCCAACATTCCATTCTATCCTTAAAAAAAAAAACAATGGCCACCTGTTCCATAGAAAACATTGCCCCATACATAGCTCTCCATTTCACACGTGTCCACTGGACACAATGAATTAGGTCAGATTGGCTTGACAGCACATTTCTTTTGTCCTCACTCCTCTATCCAGGGTTTGAGGTTCCAAACTCAAGTACAAAATCTGAAAAATGCACAGATGTTGCTGTACAAGAAATGGAGAGCTATGGTCTTTTCCTACACTTGTCCTGCACATCCTTATCTGTCTTTCAGTATATATTTCCCCTGCTTTCCTCCATTTCACCACTTTCCTATTATTTTTAGTGAAGGTTTGTACAGAGCTAAGCGGTGTGCCATGCAAACCTGCTTACATGTGCTTAAAAGTGCCTTAATGATCTTGTGTGTTTCCCACGGTGTTAGGCACATCTGCAAAATAATTAGCCCTGCCACATCTTAAACCCAGACCCCTGTCAACTGCAGCACTGTGCATTCGTCCACTAGGCTACTCAGCTCTGAATTAAAGCAGGTGTTTCCAGCATCATATATTGATTGCCCCTGATAGACTGCAAGTACATATAATGGGAAAAAATGGCAGTGTACTTGGGATTTTGATGCAAACACTACACCATTACACATTACACAGCTAAATAAATAATAATGGATGTATGTGAGGCCTGAGATAGCAGGTATACCTGTCAGCTGTACAGACTGCTGCAGAATTTCCACAGTTTTGCCTCCTATGTTTGGCCTGGTTTTCATTAAAAACATTTGTTTCTCGTAAAGTAGAGGCAAGTCAATAAAGACTGAAGTTAGATAATCACGACAGACATTTGAGTGTCTCACTTCATACCTTTCAGAAAACACATGCCAATGCAAATCCTGTTATTCTATCAACATTCTACATTTATAAGAGCAATATTTAAATATTGTCCCTAGTTTGGGGCCTTTGTCCCACTTGCATGTATAACTTTTTTCAGAGTTCTTGCTGTAACAGGTTGACAGGTATGATAGCAGGTAACCATCTCCTTTCATCAACAACATCTTTAAACACACCTGCTAAGGCAGCAATGGCAAAGTACATATGTCTACAACTGGGATCCTGCTGCACAACAACTGTCTTTGAAATTCATGCTAATAACGATGGATGCAGACTTGTGTCACAGACTGCATGCATGCACATATAACTGGCAAATACACCTGTTGCAGCACTAACTCAGTAGCTTAGTCTGTTAAATGCCTTGCATGCAGCACATTTTGCCACCCACAGTCCTGGGTTTGAATCCAGTGTATCGCACTTCTATTACAGTCTTGTGAATATAGTAAATAATGACTGTGCCATGCAATTTTGAACCACAAAAGTTGCTGCTACTGAATTAACTGCTACCCATATTTGCAAGTCAAAGGCCTGTAGGTAGGAACACACTGCACATATTCGTATAGCCTAACTATATGTTGCCTACTACTCTGTGATTGCCACTGTTATATAAAAGATGTACCTTAAGCACATCCCTCAAGTGGACTGTACAGGGCACCCTCACCTTGGATCTGCTGTAACGACAGAGCTTACACTGCTTCCTCAGTTACACATACAGTTTGTTGTCCTCCAAAGTGTTCACACTACCCCCATGTGTCCTAGGCTGCAGCAGCTGCAGTCTGTAACATGCACAGCTGTATGTTAAGGTAGCTGCTACAGATCTACCATACCTCACAACCCCCAGAACAAGGGATCCAGACAAAACCATACATAAAGGGGGGCAAAGGTCCAGTGACAGGGACATGTTTCACAGTTTTTCTCTACAAAGATAGTGAGCTGATAGAATAGCAGCTACTGCATCAACATGCATATTCCGATGGATATGACATCTGGCACTCACATGTTTCTCTACCCTTACTGACCTCAACCCACAATGTTTAACACTGAACAGCTAGATAATTACAATGTCATGGGACAATGTCCAAACATAACATGCAAAACTATTAACATACCTCATACATCTCAACAATGGACAGTAGTTGTACCTATCCTCTGCAATGATGTAGTCTCCACACCTCACTAATGTCCATGTCAAAGACTAAGAAAGGGGCCAAGGGCTACATGATGGTCTTAAATACTGCACTGTGAAGCCATGTCATTGTCTAACAAAAGTGCAACCCAGCTGTTTTGGATGCAAGTAGTGTATCTGAACCACAGAGTGGTGCACAGGCAATTACCTGTTAATGAGCATTACCTACAAAAGGCAATCAACTGCCTATGGGTAACAGTTTTGTATGTTGCTGTACCATGATAGACTATGATTTAGCAAGCTTTTTCTTGAGGATTTGTTCTCAAAAGGATTATGTCAGTTTACAAGGTATGCAATACATGTCCCCATTTAATGGGACACAGATGGGAGGATGGAGGTATTGGGAGTAGAGATTACAACAGTAGCCCTGTAGTACATCTATGGGAATGACATGTTAGTGATACTCTGCTGTCCAACAGCTACAGGCATGCCTCTCAACTGTGCCTGCTTTGAATCATATCACAGCTGTGTTCCTCTTACCATGTTCTACAATGGACAGCTCCTGCATGAAAGCTAGTAGATTATGAGTTAGACATATTGACAGTAAGTAAGGGTGGACATAGCTGTAATATCAAATGATGCACTGTTATTCAGCTCCTCTCGGTCTGTGAATGTCACACAGGAATAGGTCAGACATTGCAAAGTTGTCCCTGACTGCCCTGATGTATTCTGGCTAGGTCATTGTTTTGTTGACATTTGTACCTCATCACTTGAGGACAATGGCAAACAAACCTGGTAAACCCCTACAGCAGGAATTCAGGTCATAGCCATGATTAGTGGGGGGACACTGGCCCAACCTCAGCAGCAGAGTGTACATATTGGCCATACAAAGTAACATTATGAATAGACTTACAGATATTACTGTAGCATAAGTGTATTCTGAGGGGTCTGGCGTATGACAGCTAGATTATCTATGTTCTGACAGCAATCATCAGTTATTGGCCAACTGTTTGACAGACATCCACATGTTTGTGCCAAAAAGACCACATATATCAGGCACACGTAGACATTACACTAACATCTGTGTACAAGAGAGGTATGATGCCTACAGAAGATATACTACAGGAGGTTTGCATTGTTGCCTGTCATTGTGGCTCATTGGTGTTGCTGGACTGTCCCCATATAGTTGTAATAACACACATTTGTTTGACAGTGACTATATGACATAGCAATGGGACTTTGCCCATAGGGGACACACCACAGTAGATGGCATTGATGGGTGTGGAGACATACAGCAGACTCTGTCATGGCAGACAGGAACATAACCGGTATTGCTGCTATGCTGGTGATAGCCACACATGTAGTGTGTTGATAGACTGTGGGAGGTAGCAGTGGATAGTGCAGGCCATTTTGGTTGTGCAGGGTTTGTAGATAGTGGATGTTAATGTATCCGGTCCTGTGATGTGTTCCCCTCTTGTTGTCTTTCAGGAAGGATGCACCGAAGGAGGCAGACACCATTTTCAGTTGCTGAAAAGAATGTTATCCTGGATGGTCTCAGACAGCATCATAACATTCTGCTCTCCAGGGCTTACCAGCATCATGAATAACTTGCAGCACTGTGGGCTGACCTCTTCAAGGCAGTCAACCAAATAGACCAACAGGACAGGACCTACAAGCAGGTCCAACACAGGGACACATATATGGTCAATGCTGCATGGCAAAGGGCAGTTGCTGTGGCCAGGGACCATGCTGCCACCGGTGGAGGGCCTGCAGCAAAACAACCACTGTCTGCTATAGAGGAATTTGTGGTAAACCTGGGAACAACCACCAGTTCACAAGCATCCATCACCCCATACATCCTGGAGGTGGGTGCTGCAGCATCCACATCATAGGAGCCTCCAGGTAAGCTTGCTGTGCTCAACACTGTAAAACTGTAGCAGTCATTGTGGCAGCCTCTGCATACCAGTACATCGGTGTCAAGTCTATCTGCATAGGAGGGTTTGGTTTTAACACGCAGTTATGCACACATGCTCAGAATATCAGCAATGTAGGCGGTATCACATTAGCTATTGTACATGTAGATATATATGTACATATTACCCTGTAACAATGCCACATTTGGTATTGCTGACAATACAGCTCCCTCACATTTCCATAGGTCTGTCAGGTTTGGCTGAAGTCCAAGGTCCTATAACTGGTAGGTGTGATACTTTTGCTGTTGTATGGATCATATATACCCTAAGAATGTTAAGGGCTGTCATTTTGACCTAGGTACAACTGTTATGCTTAACCAGAGTAGACTAGATCGCATGTTCAATTTTGGATCAGTTAACTAGAGTGCATTGAATGGTAATCACAGTCATATATTTGCAGGAACATTTGCACTTAATTTTGTGAAGGACTATGCAGCCTGCTATACAGGAGGTAATCACTCGCAGATGCCTGTTCACACACAATATGGAGATGGTGCATATCTGAGACAGTGATACTATAACTGGCATAGTATGGTCTAGAATGGTGCACTGTGTTTTAGAGGTAGGTCTATCAGATACACTGACATATTGCTTATCTCACAGGTGCATCTTACAGACAACATTAACTGGATGTAGCTGCAGTGCATATTGTAAAGGGCCTGTCTTGTATGTGTATGCTGTTGTGTGTTTGTGCATTGTGAATGGGATAAGAAATAAGATGTGGAATGTGTAATGGAGTTGCGGGTCCCCTACTGTATGTGTCTGTGTGAATTACCATACACAGTAATGCAGGTAGTAATGTACCTATCTTGTCTTCCTCCTCACAGGTGAACATGGGGTTGGAGTCTGTCCCCATCACAACCTGATGTCAGTGTCTCATCAGACTCTGATGATGATGGTGGCCATAGAGAGGCACAGGTGAGGTTGTTGGGGGCTGAATCTCTCTCATGGGATGACATCCTACGTCCTCCTCCATTGTCCCCACACACAGTCAGTATGCCCACACATACCCAGTCCCCTAAGGCCACAGATATAAGACAGTCAGAGTGTGGTGACATTGAACAGGACAGTGTGGCAACTAAGGCATCCGTAAGTGTAGATGCTGACCATAGCCAGTGAGCTGATGAGGTCTCACACAGGTAGATTGACTGGGGTGCTTGGAGGAGGACTGCTGCCCATCCACCACCCGTCACAGGTGTCACATCACGGGTCACTTGCAACATGTCTCGGTCTGTCATGGAGCCACAGGCACATTCTGAATGTAACACCAGATGGATGCTCAGGATTATGGATGCAGCACATTCTGACATCCATGACTGCCTCCACCTCAGTGGTAATGCCATGAATTGTTTCACTTATGTAGTGGACAGACAGTGGGCCGAGGCAGTGTCAGTGTTTCACCGCATGTTGTTTGTGCTGGAACATCTGGTTGGAGTAGGGCATCAAACACGTGGATATAGGTCAGCAACACCATCTGCTGAGAGTCCACATTGCCATGCACACTCTTGCTCCCATAGTAGCAGTACGTCCAGCACCACAAAAGGGAGTGTGCTGTCCACACCATGGCATGGCAGGCCATGGGCAGGTAGACCTGAGTGGTTCCATGCGGACACGGGCCCAGCAGACAGCAGTCACCATCAGCTACTAGCACAGCATCTGACCCTGGGCATGGTGGTGCCAGTGCCACTCCTTGAAGAGCCAGTTCCCATGTCTGTGGCTGAAGACGGTGAACTCACCAGTCTGCCATGTATGGTCCTCAGCTATCCAACATACACACATGTAAGGCTAGCACTGGGCTTGACTGTGTACACTCACACACTCAAACATCACTGTCACATGCAGGTCAGCAACAGACACAAACAGCACCTCTCCATGGCCCACCTAGCTAGTACCTCTTCCTTACCCACACACATGCTGTCAACTGTTTGGTATAGCCTAGGCCTATGGCACCCCCACACCACATCCTGGGCATGTGATGATACCTGTGCCCCAAGCCTGCCATCCATGCCATCGATGCAGGAATGTGCAAATATGTGACACACCCCCTTTTGATTTCACCTACTTTTGTGTGAACACCACATGGGTCTGGGCCTACACAGATTTTATCTGCTGACACGATAATCCTTTTTTGCTATTCAGTAACCTCAGCTCATTTGCCTACAGATCCGTGTGCAGGGGCTGCCTCCTTAGCAACCACAGAAATCTACCATTGAACATACTACATGCAAGGCCCTATAATGCATTATTGTCACATATCTATTATTTTCCATTTTTACACTTTGCATAATGGCATGTTTGCACATTACTGAATGCCATGCAAATGTAAAAAAAAATTATATTAAATTATTTTGTATTACTTTTTGGACACAGGGGGCATAGTTTTGCATATATCTGTGCTTGCTTTGCTATTTCTGACCTTCTAACTGAGCTTTTACAGCCCTTGCTCACTTTTTAATTTCTTGTACACAGAAATTTTCTGTGTACACTTCGGACACCAACACAGTTCTGCAGGACTGCCTATCTACTTGCTGGATTGCTCCAGTACCCTCATTTGCATGCAGTTCATCTGCTTATGAGGTGATTTGCATGGCATGGACACTTCCGTGTTGCATGCTCATGCGCACCCCTCTGCTCTGTTTACTGGATTGCACGGCTGCTTACTTCTGTGTAAGCTCCATGCCATTATGCCTATATGGAAAATTGCTCCATGTAGACTTTATTGAATTCCACCTTCTGGCTAAAGTAAATTACAAGTAAACTATAAAACTAACAATCATAATATAAAGTCAGTACACTATTTATATACAGACAAATAAATAAATAATTAAATAAATAAAAATAAACTGAACATGTAGGAAAAATAAGTAAGTAAACAGATAACACATCAGAATCTACAGTAAAAAAAATACATCAAAATATGCTGGAGCTAACTGATGAGACTAGTGATGTCAAGAGTTCTGCCAAGTTACGTTATACAGAAAAGATCCCTGAACATGCAGAACAGCATATATGATGCTGAAACCTGCTCTGCTCTAAATCCCTTCTCAGCAGAATGTCCCCAGACAAGGGTATCACCAGGTACACAAATTAAAAAAAAAAGGGGCACTGGGAGCAACATTACATCTGTTGATGATTGTTCAATTGTATACAAATGGGGAAAAAATATTTGCAGGCCTGGTATGTCTGATGTACAAATTATCTCTTACTGCAGCAACAACAAACATTGTACATATGAAAATTGTGTGTGTGTGTGTGTGGGTGTGTGTGTGTGTATGTGTGTAAAGTTTATATATATATATATATATATATATATATATATATATATATATATATATATATATATAGGTAATTTAGTAGAACAACCATTTGTCTGATACATAATTATATATATAATATATATATGTATATAGATTCAATTCAAAATCTTGAAAGCTCAAAATACTGAAAACCCATAATACCGACTCTCATAATATAAAAAAACATACAGGACACTAGCACTGATTATATTGCAGCAGAAATACATACAGAAACATATTACCCTTCTACATGTATAAGCAAGGGGGGAAGCCCCCCCTGCACCCCCCACAGCCCCTACTACTTAAATATATAAATCACAGAAGACAATGGCAAATATACCGTTACATGCTACATGCTTCACAACTACATGTTGTAACCTTAGTCATGTTCCCTTTTAATGTACTATATTACAACATAACTCATCTTACTGTAGTGAAGTGCGATCTCAGAGATGATATATTTAAGTAGCAGAGAGTGTGGGTGCAAGGGTACTTTCCCCTGCATATAATTGTATGTATTTTTCTGCAATATAATCAGTGTTGGTTTTCTATATGTTTTTCCTAGATTATGAGATTCGGTATTATGAGTTTTCAGTATTTTGAGATTTCAAGATTTTGAGTTTAAGATTTTGTGCTTTCAAAATTTTGAAGTGAACCCATATATATATATATATATATATATATATATATATATATATATATATATATATAAATATAAATATATATATATATATATATATTTATATAAATATATATATATATATAGATGGATGTGGGTGATTTAGCAGAATGCACATTTGTCTGACATAATTATATATATCTATATGGATGTGGGTAACTTAGCAGAATATACAATTGTCTGACATATAATTTTATATATCTATGTACGGATGTGGGTAATTTAGCAGAATACACTTTTGTGACAACACACATTTGTGTGACACAAAATTATATATATATATATATATATATATATTTATATATATATATATATATATATATATATATATATATATATATATATATATATATATATATATATATATATATATATATATATATATATATAATAATAATACAAAAACTCAACAGAAACGAAGAACAGAAATTATATGCTAAAAAACTTTGTGAACATCATGTTAAGGCAAACAAAACACAGGGAGCCAGTAATTAGCTCGTTCATCCAGTTTAATATGCTGGACATCATCAGAAACAAGAAAAAATGCATTGTAATCCCTATATATACTGTTTATAAAAACAAAGTGACATCAGACTAAATGGGCCAATGTCACACCTAATGAATATTCTGGGTATAGCTGCTGTGTCCGGATGCATGTGCCATAGATACCACACTGTCCTGGCCATTGCCGACTGTAGACTGTCCCTCAGCTAAGGGCATTGGTGATGAGGGATGTATTGGCAGTATGACTGTGTTCATGGATGGGGTGGACAGCTGTGTACTGTTGATTGGTGGCCCAACGACAGACCCTGGCAAACATGCCTGTGCCTCAACACACCTATCATCATTATCACTATTTGAGCCAGTGACATCAGGTTCCCTACTGCAGTGAACCAGTGCAACCTCAGCACCTGTGAGAGGAAGACAGGAAGCACACTTTACGACCTGTACATGATGTCAGAACAAATGCACACATGAACACATGCACACATGCACACATGAACATATGCACACATGCACACTTGCACACATGAACACATGCACACATGAACACATGCACGCATGAACACATGCACACATGAACACATGAACACATGCACACATGCACACATGAACACATGAACACATGCACACATGAACACATGCACACATGCACACAAATACACTCCTCACTAAATCAGAGGCACACACACACACACACCACCAGCAATCCAGAACATACTCAATAGCGGTTGATGGTGGGTTACAGTATCACAAGACAAACAGTCATATCACATGTGTCAGCATGCACGACGTGTGTTGCTCAACAGCATGCAGTGCAAGTCTAGACAGTCCATGTTAACAACAGTATACATGGCTTTGATGCATGTGTGTTGTTCAGTGATTGTCCTCACCCTGGAATGCAATGTGTACATGGACACAACATTGCTGTGCAAGTATTACAAGCTCTGCAATGTGCTGTGCACCATCACTCACAGGTATAAATACCATGGCTGGATGTTTATCTGTGTGTCACATAGATATCCATTACTGATTACAGTCTCTGTGTCTTTAACAGATAATTGTGGACACTGGTGTAGCTCATGCATGCTATGTATACACACAGGATGAGTGGTGCGTGTATACCTGATGGAAGACCATTGCTCAACATAGCCATTGTACAGTAGTTATGGTGACTGTAGAACATATTGTGGACATGCCAGTGCCAGCCATGACATGGCATGCTACAACACAAGTGCAACATTGAACATCACACATACCCAATGTGTGGCATGTGACCTATACACTCAATAGCATTATAAGACATATTTGTGTCACTTGGTGCGAAATGTGATTGCTATGCATATTGTGTATAGGTGCATATGTTTGCACACATGCAACATTGAAGTGTATAGCAATGAATGCTATGTGTAGTACTATGGTTACTGTAACTGGATGGTGTGTTGTATCATGAGCCATCATTGTGCAGCAGCATGTGGTCACTCAAGGCTACTTATGTGTGCCAGACAGGCACCTATCATGCTGTACCTGAACTGCAGTACCATGGCTACATTCACCATTTCACAGCCAGTTGTTATATGGGTTTGTAAGGTGCCCAATAGGGAGCATTGCCTAACATGGATGTGTTGCGGGTTGGAGAGTGTCACACTGCCCCATGATAGGCCTCTACCCCTCAGGTATATCATGTGTGCTGTGTGGATGACATTTGGGATACCAGAGTGTGACCTTACAGCATGTGTCTGAATATGCCATGTGTAGCATATTAACATTTACTGCGTATGATGGAGTTGTTCATGTCGTGTGCATGTGTATCGACTGCCTATCCAATCTCCACTATAGTGTAGCCACAATTGTTTGGGATGCTCTGTGTATTGCATGTGTTTGAGCCAGCCACTCACATTACTGAGATGTGTGTAGTCTCACAGCAAACATGCACAGCATGCATTATGCATAGTTGTGTTCCATGTGTACATGGCCTACACCTCACCTATGACATGCACATTTTATTATCAATATCAAATGTAGAACACACTCACCAGCATGGGTCTGCTGCCTTGCTGTCATACCAGAGGGACCTACAAGGATATGAAGCAGTTTTTCATTGGCAACAACTGTGGCATTGCTACTGTGGGTTTGCAATCTTACAGTAGCACAATGGTTGACAGTCACAGACCTACACATCATGTTCCAAATTATCAATATTGAACAACACCAGGCTCCACATCTTCTAACTACCCAGTACACATCTCACATATACATGATCTAACAATAGAGGTAGCAGTAGTCTACAGATATGCCATCTTACCTCCATGCTCCATGTGAACTTGCTGGGGGGCTCTGGCCACCATGATGATGCATGTGTGCTGTTCTTGTTGTTGGCTGGGAGCCCCCAGGCTCAGGAGCAGCTCCTCCACTCAGGTGAGTGGGGATGGGTGGCAACCCCACCACCTGTGGCAAGCTGTTGCCTATGGACATCAGATGCATGCTGCCAGACATGTCTAAGTAAATCACTGCAGTGATGTTGTACCTACTCATAATTCCGGTTATGCATGCCTATGTCATTTATCCTACGGACAACATTTTGCCACAGTGCAGTCCGCTCATGCTGGTCCTGGCTGGTTCTTGAAAATAGCAGGGAGTACTGTTGGATGAGACAGTTGGTTAGTATTTCATCCTCTGCATGGCTATAGGCAGGATTGCGATGGTGGGACATGACCCTGGAAGACAATAAAATGATATGTGTGAGCAAGTCATGTGGCACACAACATTCTACAGTACAGATATCACTAAACTGCCATAAATAGCAAACTATTGTCTGTCAGAGGATACACACTTTCAATACCACACATCAGTACTCAACCCACAACTGCCTGACACTGGCTGACACACAGTTTATATTAAAACATTTTCTGCACAGCAATGAAGATAAACCACTATGTAAGACTATGCAACAGTACATTGCCCGCTGTATGCGACACGATGCACCACCTAGCCACAGGAGGTATATATCCAGCTAATGCATAACGAAATATGTACTCCATTGCAATGATTGTAAAATACAATCCAGTTACAGTATTGCCAGTATGCCACACTAGTTGTTGACAAAAAAACCCTGTCTACAATATGTGCACATTCATGAATATAGGAGGCATACTGCTGTACTAGACTATACATGTTGCTAGATACCCACTTATATCCTGTAACACACATATGACCGAGGGCATGTTACAGGCATACCCACACACACATCAGACATACATACAGGACACAGAGGTATGGCAACCCAGATGAGCTTTATGTGTGTACCATACAGTACTGTGTGTCAGTACTTACAAACCCTTATGCCTGAGGTATGTAATCTGTGAGGACTACAGGGAACACACAAAACAGTGTTTCCAAGCAATGTGGACATACACTATACTGTGCTGTTTAGGCCTACAGCTTCAGGTAGTACTACAGTTCATACAGGAGTTTGATTCACCAGCAGTACCAATCAATGAGCATACATGTACTGCTTTATCCTCCAATGGCACACCCCAGTTAACACAAAGGGACTACTTCAGACAGTATGCCATACTGCTTTTTCTGGCTAGCATAGCATACACATCTTTTGCTGGGATCAGAGCTAGGACACATAATACCATGACAGAAACAGTTTCCCACTAAGCTATCTGACATATATAGAACTGTGACACATTCACCAACACATTCACCATCACACTCAGTCAACCTCACATAGCAGTTATTGCAACAAGTACATGTAGGTGTGTATTGGTTCATAAGTAGGTTATGGGCAATTGGCCCTAGGACCTATAGAAGCCTAGCCAGATGGTACCCTGGCCTTTGACACCCAACTAATTTAGTCCCATGTGTCCCTGTCAAGCAGAGCCACAGAGGTGATTCCCCGGGGTGTATTTCCTATCTCCCATCCAATCATCAAGACTATTCATGATGAGTGCTACTGAGGAGCTTTGTTTGCTATTGATAGGTAGTTTGTTCCAGACTATGGGATGTCTCTGAGATAGGAATCTATCCCTCCAGCATGTTCTGTCTATTGAGGTGACAAGGTTTAGGTCCCTAGAGCTTGTAGCTCATAGGGATAGTGATCTGTTTACATAGAGCATGTCCAACAGCTATGCGTTTGACATAGCTTTGCATGTTAGGCAGAAGTCACCTCTGGGTTGCCGGTATGCAGCACAGTCTAGCTGTGGTTTTGTGAGATGGTCTGCATAGGGCACCTGTTTGAGGACAGTATTACTCTTTGCGAGGTATGTCTGTGGCCTTTCCAGTTGCTGTAGATGTCTTGTGAGGTACATACCAGAAGGAGCATTGTACTCTATAATGGGTTTTGTGAGTGATGAGTAGAGGAGAACACTGACCTCTTTTTCCCTGCATGACACAGCTTTTGTGATGAAGTGCACCATGTAGACAGATTACATGACTAGTGTGGCACTGTGATTATCAAAGGTGAGACTACTGTCCACCTGTGTCCCAAGGTCTCTTATCATACTTTCGGTGTTAAGTCGACTACCACCTATGTGGTAGTTCATGGGTACAGAGTTTTTAGCAAAAGGGATGCGAATGAATTTCTGACATTGAGCTTGAGGCCATGGCTTTGTCACCAGGCATCTGTCGCAGTATATATGACTCTGTCTCTCCCTCTCTCTCTCTCTCTATAAATATATATATATATATATATATATATATATATATATATATATATATCAATTATGCAAAGTATGTGAGGTATAGAGTTATGTAATGATATTGCACAGTCTTGTGCGAAATGCATTGAAGGTGTTCTCAGCCCATGTGGCTTTAGCAGGCCTCACTGCCTGCAACACTGCAAACATAACAAATCACACCCACAGCGTTTAACCACCACATGTCACATACCAGCAAACAGCCATTGCCCACACTACTGTACAGAACACAGATGACATGGTTCAGATGTTTGACATTTTATGCTGAGCTACATATATCACAGTTATGTCCCACTGCACACAGCTACATACTGATTTGTCCATGGCAGTAGTTATGCAGGGCATCTGTGCATAGATACGTACTGCTGCCACTTATTGCTGTTTCAAAGTATGTAGAGTAGTCTTCAAATACATCTACTACATGCCAGTAAATACATATCTGTTGCATACCTTTCCTTTGTATGTGTTTGTAGTTTTCAGTTTGCTGTATCTTTGGCTTTATTTTAATATGTTTTTCTTATTTTTTTCCCACTGGTGTGGGTGGGGGTGTGCATCTCTTTCTCTGTCTCTGTCTCTGTCTCTCTCTCTCTCGGCATCTGCAATGGGTTGATTACATGTGTGGCCAGCAAGTACAGCCTCCTTTTATAGGTATCTGCACATGTGCATGTGATGGCCTCTGTACCAATTGGTGGCCACCATTTGGTAATTGCATGCAGCCTGCTGTGTGGTAATTGCAATACTCACTGTCATAGCAACCCAATCCTATAAATTGCTATGTCAGGTAGGCATAGCCCTTTCAGCTTTCCAAAGTGGGGCCCATTCTTGTTTGCTGTGGACACCGGTGTGTAAGTCAGAAGGTTGGTATACTTCTTATATCTGAAGCTAGGGGTGTAGCCAGTGATTTTAATGTTGTACTCTGACATGAATGTTGTTACTTCCCCTACACAGTTGTCAGTGTAGAATTGTACTCACACCTACAAATGCTAATGCAAGATACATGGGTGTATGTAGTTTCTTTTCTACTTATACAATTAACTGCCATACAAAAGTAGTTATTGAGATGTATTCATTTGGCACATGAACTGTTTGTGAACTGCTATACTGTGAATATTAATTTACCCACTTTTGAACAGTTTCTGCTTTTTTAGTGTTGATGTTAGCACAGGCTGCTCAAGAAAACTGGACAAATTTCAGTACTGAGTATGCCTACCTACATCCTTGGTAGACCCTGAACACACAGGTTTATTGTATATTTGGGTAGGGGTGCAGAAGTCCAGAGAGCATTATGTATTAATGTGTGAACTTTATTTTGCTGGACTTAAAGGGTTGCTGTGCACCTGTTAGTTTACCAAGGCAAGTAGTCTCTCTGCGTAGCTCCCAACTGTGGACCTATCCAGATGGTAGCCAGATGTTAGCCTGTTATTCTTTGTCTGTGCACCACACCGGTCCTTTCAGCACTGGAACAATGGCATTGTCACAGTTGGTTGCTACCAGTACATGGCTACATCCCTTGGTATTTCAGTGTTGTACTCCTACATAAGGGTAAACTTGTGAGACTCCTTCCAAAGCTATTTGCACAGTGTGTAAGAGCAGAATAGCTGATATGCCTGTGTGTTTCTGCCTCTGCCAGGCCTCTCAAACACCCAGGTACATATATGAACAGACTCAGAGAAAAGTAGGTAGAAGTGAGGTGTACCTTTACAATATTAGAGACATTAAGTTGGGACTTTGAGAGAACCAGAGCATATGGATTAATACACATTTCCTGAAGTACAAGCGGTGTCCAACTCTTACTTATTATCATTATTCATTAAGTGTAATTCACCACCTTTCTGCCTAACGTGTCCAACTCTTACTTATTATCATTATTCATTAAGTGTAATTCACCACCTTTCTGCCTAACGTGTCCAACTCTTACTTATTATCATTATTCATTAAGTGTAATTCACCACCTTTCTGCCCAACGTGTCCAACTCTTAATTATTATCATTATTCATTAAGTGTAATTCACCACCTTTCTGCCTAACGTCAGTAGCTTTCAGAGGGATTCAGAGTGACACAGCTAAAACCTGTCTCAAAATCAGGGACATGCCTGAAAATTTGTCACAGTTGGGAAGTATGGCCTCTGCCCTAATCAGATATGCTAGTGTTTGTCCTGCTATGATACTGTGCAGGGGTTGTAAAGTGCTGCTGTAAATTATTTCCTGCTAGAATGGCTGGTTCTCTTTTTACAGTCATGTAATGCAATTCCACAAGAACTGCTGGTAAGGATACACAGAACAGGATTTGTGTTACGGCATTTCAATTTGTCCTTTACATTCACTCATTCTGATGCATGATATATTGATTTCAGCACCAATTTGTTGTATGTTTTCCATGGCTCAGTGGTACTTCATGCAGTCTAGTATGTACAAGGTCCGGGGTTCAAGACTGACACAGGTATTTTATTTTGCTGCTGAGCAGAATAGGGGCCCTGACATACAGAGTGACTAAGGCACTTTTAAGCAGTTGTAAGCGGGTTTGCGTGGGTTTGCACGATGCTTAGCTAAGCGCACACAAGCGCACACAGGCGCACACTCACGCAAACCCGCTAACTACTGCTTAAAAGTGCTTACTCCCGCTAACCCCCGTGCTCATTTCTTTGAAAGAGAAGAAAATGGGGAGATAGGAAAGTGGTGAAAAAGGGGTACAAAGAGGGGAAGACAGTAGGGAATAAAGCTCGGGATGTGCAGGACGGGTGTAGGGAAGGCCCATAGCTGCCCATTTCTTTAACAGCAACAGCTGTGCATATGCAATAAATTTGGAGGGAAATATGAAACCTTCAACCCCTGTGAGAGGGGTGAGGACAACAAAGTATGTTGTACTGCCAATTAAATATCAGTTTATGTGTCCAGCAGACATGTGTGCAAAATGGGCAGCTATGTATGGGGCGTAATTTTTTTTTTTGGTAGCAGAATGCCCTTTTTTTTTAGGTGAGAGTTGAATGTGGGGTAGGGGAAGTAGTTATATTTGGGGAGGTAGGTTAGGGAGGTAAACAGACAAGACAAACAAGACACATACAGGGCAGAATATGACACATGTGGTGGGTGAACACCATTGACGGGGAAGGATGTTTGGAAATAGCAAGCCCATGAGCCCACAGATGGCAACAGTGGAACTGAGATCCCCACCCATGGGCAGTCACCACTGCACATTCACAGCCCAGAGGATGGTTGTGCTGGGGGCTGCATAGGAGGGGCAGGCACACCCATGAGTCGTGCCACTCGTGCCTCAAGCTGGCATAGGGGATCAGCAACAGAACGCTCAATCTCCCTATGCATCACAGCCTGGACTGTTTGGAGGGTGATAGGTGGCCCTCCTCCACCCACGCTTGCATGGGGGGACAAGCCCCATCACCTGAAGCACTTCCACCCAAAGGTGGCACAGGGCCAATGGAGGAGGAGGTCCCAGGCTTGGCACCAGACCTGCTGGTGCCAGGTGCCATCGCCAGCTGAGGTGGGACAGGTGGATCCACTGGGACCGGCCTTCCAATACGTTCTATGTTTAGGAGGATTTAATGAAAATATGGGTTAGTAACAGGCAACAGCATTCCCAATTAGTTATAACAGCATGCAGAAGTGTTCCCATTAACCCAACACACTAGAGTTCCAACAGTTAAACAGCAAGCATGACACATGCATATATGGGAGAACAGTGGACATTACTACAGCATGCAGGTTTAATTGATGGCAACAGGCCACCAATATTGTGGTATTTGAACAGGGCACATGCATCAAAATAAATGCAGATATTTATAAACCAATAGGACATATGTCCCAACAAATGTTTTGAGATTAGACATACCCATTGAGGTGTGGAATTGCATTTTTTATGCACATACAGTAGGGTGGAAAATGATAGCTCCATTAACAACTTTTATAGCCTTATAGTTTACACTACATTCCTACTGACTGCAGTTATATGACCCCTACATGCATTATCACACTACACATTTGTCCTTAGATCGTGTAATGGGTTTTGCTAGATCTTTATATACATGGGCTGTATCTGACATACAAACTGTCCAGGATGCAGATGTTACTGCTACATATTTTGTGAGTTGCTCAGACACAGTACTGCTGAGATGGTACACTGACAGCTCTACTTTCATATACTTATCTAGATATGTGTAGGTGAAATTATCAGTTATATGTTAACAGCTCCCTACATTTCTGTCAGCACTATGACATTTCTGGGAAACACAATACCAAGCTACTCATGTGCCAGATTAACCTGTACATGCTGGGCATGAACCAACAGTTGAGGACTGTGAATATGCTTAAAAGCTACTGGCACTCCCTTCATCCACTTTATATGGGCCTACCCAACTGTGTATTAACAGTGCTTAATACAACAGTACTATTTCTATAATACAAGAATACAACAACATATCAAAGAAAATGACACAGACACACTACAGGAATTATACCTTTATTAAAGACTTAAAAGACTTTTCTAGAGGCTCTGTCATTTATTTTATATGACAGTACATGCAGAATAATTATTAGAGAATTATTATACCTTTATTTATTGTGTTTACACACATTTTTCAGGCTCTCTCATTTATTTTACATAACAGTACATGCAAAATACTTACTAACCTGCCTGGTGGCGTAGCCTTAGCAGCCTATCTGCATAGGCTTGCTGATTCGCAGCACAGATAGCTGCAGCTGTGAAGTAATTGAAGTGATATTGAGACATACTTATCCATAGTATACACTAGAATAGCAATTCTTACATGCTTAATTCCATGGCTACTTACTCAGTAGTGGGGCATTTGGCATCCCACAGGCCTCCTGGATCCACTGGTCTAGTTGATCCATGTTGCATCTTCTCAGGTCTGCATGGTGGTGTCTGACCTGCTCACCAGTCCGAGGGACACCTGTGGCACTGGTGAGTTCATGAGCTAGACCGTCCCAGGCTTCCGCTTTGTATTGGGTGCCCTGGTACTGGCCCCGCAGGAGTCTATCCTCATGATGGTGGACAAGGAGCCAAACCATAACTTTTGACTCCTCAATGCCTCAACATTGCGCTCGAAAACAAGAGCCCTCTCCAGCACCGGCGATTGCTGCCTGCAGATGGGAGCTACAACCAGTTATGGCAAGTATTCCCACCTATGGAGCTTAAATATGCATCATTTCCTGCACTTTTTGGTGATTGGCTAGTTTTGAAAAAATGCAGCTGAAGGTACACCTGCTTAGCAATTGGTAAACTTACATTGATATGTATATGTGTGTTGAAAGTGCATACGTATGTAAAGATGTCATGGCTTAGTGGTTCTGTACTGTGATTATGGTGCACAGTATCCCGGGTTCGAGGCCTTTCATTGCTTTTTATTTCACTACTGGCCAGACCGGCTAGGAGGTGTGGCTATGTTTTACCGACTTTGCTCGACTTTGCCCATCTTTGCTCT